>NW_024080832.1:806804-892110 GCF_003009895.1 Hyaena hyaena | reverse complement strand
GGCCCTATACAGTAAAGATCATCAGTAGAGGCTAAAACTCCTAGCTGAAAGACTGTTGAGAGGCAGGCTATTCATACAGTGTGGAAGCACTACTCAACAGATTGCTAACCAATTCTGCTGCCTGGGCAGAAATGCACTTCTACAAGGGAGAAATCTGTCAGTAATGAGCTGATGGAACATTTTATCACTAATGGCAAGGCAACCTGACATGCGCCTCCTGACGTTAAATATTAGGAAACACACAGCATCACCTATCAAAATGTGCAGCAACCTATCAAAAAATGTCGGTCCTACATCGAATCAAGCCTCTAGTCCTGTGCTGTTCAATACAGTGGCCATTATTTACATACAGCCATGCAGTTAAGCAGCACTTGAAATGCAGATAGTGTGACTAAAGAAATGCATTTAAAGTTTTGATTTTAATTAATTTAAACAGCCATATATGGCTAGTGGCTGCAATACTGGACTGTACATATACAGAACTTCAGAATGTTCTACTGGACAGCACCACTCTAAACGAAGTTGCTAGAAACAGGGCAGGTAAGGAAGCAAGTTAAAGGACACCAAGAAAAAATAATCAAACAAAACCCAGAACGTGAGACCTTCTATTAGACAACTACCTTGGGCTCTTTTTAAAAAAGTCAGTATCATGGAGCATGGAGCAATGGAAAAGCTGGAATTATGATTCTACGACAGAATAGCCTTAAAAAAAACATACAATCAATTGTAACACGTGAACCTAGATTAGGTCCTGGTGAGGAACAGATCCAGCAGACGTTTCATGACAACCAGGGACACATGAATATGGAGTATTAAATGATAGTATGGGGAGCGCCTGGGTGGCTCAGTTGGTTACGTGTCTGACTTCGGCTCAGGTCATGATTTCATGGTTCATGAGTTCAAGCCCCACGTTGGGCTCAGTGCTGAGAGCGTGGAGCCTGGAGCCTGCTTCAGATTCTGGGTCTCCCTTTTTCTCTGCCCCTCCCCAGTTTGTGCTCTCTCAAAAATAAATAAGCATTGAAAAAAAAGTTTAATGGAATTATGGAATTATGAATTTTCTTAAGTGTGACAAAGGGATGTGGTGATGTAGTGAAGTGGCTTTATTCTAAAAAGACGCATGTTAAAGAATGGAATTTAGAGGTGACCTGGCATGATATGTATAACTTCTTTACAAATGGCAGAGCCAAGAAAGTACATATAGAGATAAAGCAAATATGCAAAAAGCTAACATACTACATCCAGAAGAAGGTATACAGTGTTTGTTTTACTATTTAAATTTTTTCTTGTATATGTGAAAAATTTTATGATTAAAATGTTGGGGAAAATATAGTCAGCCATGGAATTATGTTAATATACTGTCTTCTCTGTGCCTTCTGGATTTTCATTCTGCTAGGAACATACATACACACACACACACACACCACGTGCGAGTGGGGAAGGGGCAGAAGGAGAGAGTGAGAATCTTAAGCAGGCTCCACGCTCAGTGTGGAGCTTGACTCAGGGCTCGATCCTACAACCCTGGGATCATGACCTGAACCGTTAACAATTGACTACGCCACTCTGGCACCCCTGTGAATTATTTCTATAATCACAAGAATGGTGAGCTATTCTAAGTTACTAGCTTAATCAACTGATCAAACTGGCCACGTGAACCACTTCACGAAGTGCTACAAGTGCACGAAAAGCCCTCAGATTAAGAGCACTGTTCAGATTATACTGTTTCTATTTTTAAGTTTTAAAAATTTTACAAACTACCCTAATGGAAATTCCAGCCAAAAGCGCATGTATATTTATATTAAAAGGCTCGCTGGCACAAACGTGTAGGAACACTTGGAGGACTGCTTGTCATAAAGCTGTAAGCATCCAGTATTTTTGCAAAAGCCAAAATGATGGTCACGAACAACTGTCCATCATTTTAAACTGGACTCTACAAGTACCCATGGAAGGCACCCAGGAGAAGCCTTTTCCCATTTGGGAACGGTGGAGAGATGCCCTCCCACGAAAGGAGAGAGCGGCCTCCTTGCTCTGGGGCCAGAGTGGAATTACACTCCGGGCCACGTGAGCCCCGAGCAGAAGGCGAGCACGAGGATTAGCACAGCGCGCCCGGCCCAGCCCCCCGCTGCGGCGGCGGCTGTGCCAAGGTCTCCTTTCATCCCTGAACTGTAACTGAGAGGAAGGGCCCTTTCCAAGTTCTCGGCTGCCAAAAACAGGAGATTGGATGCGGATTTACCTATGGGCCTCTGCCAGCGACCCGCGGGATTCACTCTGTCCTCTCACATGAACTGGCCTCACGCAGGCCTGCGTGCCAAGGCAGGGCTTTCTCTGTTCGTTTTCTACGTTCAAAATTAGCTGCTCTAAGGAAAAGCTCTTCCTTTGCTGTACTTTTGTTTACATGCTTTCTTAGGAGGTCAGAGTAAAGATGCTTCCACACATGAAAATGTGTGTCCCCGTTAGGTAAACAAAGGCTTTCCTGAAATTGTTTTTTTTTAAATCACCGAACCACATTTCCTATTAAATTCCTTAAAAGGAATTAACTGCCGGGGTGCCTGGTGGCTCAGTTGGTTAAGCACCCGACTTCGGCTCAGGTCACGATCTCACGGTTCGTGGGTTCGAGCCCCGTGTCAGGCTCTGTGCTGAGAGCCAGCTCAGGGCCTGGAGCCTGTTTCGGATTCTGTATCTCCCTCTCTCTCTGACCCGCCCCTGTTCATGCTCTCTCTCTCAGAAATAAATAAAACATTAAAAAACTTTTTTAAATAAATACATAAATAAAAGGAATTAACTACCAAAATAAGATGTTTCAAGAGACACGATGATTCTTCCATTTTATAAGGCTGTGACCAAAGGAGCTAAAAATATCCTTTCCAAGTAAAAATAAAAACTTGGTAGTACTTACAAAAACACAATCTGTCTTAAAGAAAGTGGGATCCATCATACTGTTGAACTTCATAGTCTCCTCCCTGAGATCTGGATATAGCTGGCATATAATAAGCACTTTGTCTATCTGCTGCCCAACTTTTTATTTTGAAACAGTTCAAATATATAGAAAAATTCTTTGCCTATTTTTGTACCTATTTTTAAGGTAAATCTGTAGGTGCATGTAGCCATACATGTACCTTGCTATTAATAACTCATATTCATGTAATTTTAAATTCCTTAAACATTAAATCATGGAAATCGGGTCACGGTATCTAAATAAAACCTGCTTTTCAACAAAGAAATTAGGTTGATTTATGGTCTCTCTTGATTTACAGTAATTTACAGCTGTACGTATGTTCTCATATTAATGTTTCTATTAAACAGTGAAAAATACTGCTAAGGTTAAAGGCCTTTATTTGCTTTCATCTACCACTTAGGAGACTAAAAATTGAAAGTCTTTTTCTGAGAGGATGGAGCCTGTCACTTCACATTTGAAAGTAATGTAAAAATCTGAAATACAGCTTGCTCACCTCACTAGGAACACATCTTTTGGTTGATTTTCAATTATGGACCTTAAAAAAAATTTTTTTTTAATGTTTGCTTCTTTTTGAGAGACAGAGACAGAGCATGAGCATGAGCAGGAGAGGAGTAGAGAGAGAGGGAGACATTATCTGAAACAGGCTCCAGGCTCCGAACTATCAGCACAGACCCGACATGGGGCTCAAACCCCCGAACCGTGAGATCATGACCTGAGCCGAAGTTGGACGCTTAATCAACTGAGCCACCCAGGCGCCTCAATTATGGGCCTTTTAGTATTACTATGGCTGTTGTCTTAATCCATAGGCATAGGCATGTATTATTTTGATTAACATTTTGCTATTTGTGCTGCTGAAGTGAGCACCTGATTAACATTTTGGAAACAATTTTTAAAAATTAGTTTCCTATATTGAAAGACCAGGGGCTCTCCCATGAGAATCTAGCTTTCAAGCTTTTCTTGAAACGTCAGAACCACACTGGGTCTCGACTGCCACATGGCAGCTAATGGCTAGGCCTGGCAGGCACGCCCTCCTGACCAGGGCGGGCTCTCCCCACCTTGTTAGAGCTACATCCACCGTCAATTGTTTGTCTACGTTGTCTACCCTCCATGTTGACCCCTTAGGGGCCCTGGTTTATAATATTACTTCCCCACCTTTTACCTATCATGTTAAACTGATTAAAAATATTCTTATGGTATGATGTTATATATATTGTGATTAAAGTTTGGGATTTAAAGAGAACCATGCTATTTCTCTAATAAATTCTGAGATACCCTATCCCCACCTTTCATTCACAACTGTTCAGGATGGGGCCAAAAAATAAAGGTGAAAATTCAACACAGTCACACAGAGCCTTCACGTTTTTCTCCACTCCAGAGTCCAACACTTACGACCTTTAGAAAAAAAAAAAAGCTTGACAAAATAGTATCTTAAACTATTCCCAAGTAGTTATAGGCTTTTTAAAAATTGTTTCCAAAACGTTAACAAGAGACATGAAATTATGCCTTCCCTGCTAGAGACGGTTCTGAGATCCCACATGGAGCTCCCCGGCTGCTATGACACACATATTAGAGAGTGCCGCCATAGTCTGCAGGCACAGGGAACACACAGTACAAGAAGTGCGTAAGAGGATATAGATTTTTCCCCATTTTAGAGAGAGAGAGAGAGCATGTGGGCAGGGGAGAAGGGTAGACGAAGAGAGAGAATCTTTTTTTAAGTGTTTAGTTATTTTGAGAGAGAGAGAGAGAGCAGGGGAGGGCAGAGAGAGGGAGACAAAGGATCCCAAGCAGGCTTCTCGCTGTCAGCACAGAGCCAGAGACAGGGCTTGAACTCCCAAGTCGTGAGATCATGACCTGAGCGGAAACCAAGAGTCGGACACTCAAATGAACCACCTAGGTGCCCCAAGAAAGAGAGAATCTTAAGCAGGCTCCACACTCAGCACGGAGCCCTATGGGAGGCTCAGTCTCACATCGGTGAGATCATGACCTGAGCCAAAATCAAGAGTCAAATGCTTAACCGACTGAATTACTCAGGCACCCCGAGATGATACAGATTTTTTCTTTCTTTTTTTTTTTTTCTTAAATGTTTTCTTGATTTTTGAGAGAGAGAGAGAGAGAGAGCGTGAGTGAAGAGGGGCAGAGAGAGAGGGAGATGGAGGATCTGAAGCAGGCTCTGCACTAACAGCACAGAGCCCGATACAGGGCTCAAACTCACAAACTGTGAGATCATAACCTGAGCCTAAGTCAGACGCTCAACCTACTGAGCCACCCAGTCACCCCAATATAGATTTTTGAAATAAAGTTCACACAGCATTTCCCATGCTCTTATCTGAAAATACAAAAGAGGTCAAGAAAGGATACAAGAGATCTGGACGGGACGGTGCAAGCTCACCAAGGCTAGAGGTACCTACAAAGCACCTGGGCACTCCTGAGGCACCATGATCCTTGACACTACGTAATGGCACCCAGCTGCTCAAAAAAGCTCTCCTCGATGAAGGTGAATTAAGCCAAACACGTGGTGAAATTTTTACTTTCTGTACAGTGTATTAAAAACTTGTGAAAGGTGGGGCGCCTGGGTGGCTTAGTCGGTTAAGCGTCCGACTTTCGCTTAGGTCATGATCTCGCGGTTCGTGGGTTCAAGCCCCGCGTCGGGCTCTGTGCTGACTGCCAGCTCGGAGCCTGGAGCCTGTTTCAGAGTCTGTGACTCCCTCTCTCTCTGACCCTCCCCTGCTCACGCTGTCTCTCTCTCCTAGAAATAAAAAAAAGCAAAAACAAAAACAAAAAAAAACCTTGCGAAAGGACGGCAAGAGATGCAGGGAAGTAGAAGACAACATCATGAACTAATCTAAAGGAATTTCCAAGATGGTGGGTCCATGTGGCAAGGCAGCAGGTGGGAAGAGCCGGAGGAGTGGCAGGAAAGTGTGCTATTAGGCCTCAAGTGGGGAAGTGAGGGAACAAGCTACATTTTTTTTTAAAGCTATAGAGGATACAGGCCATGTCCAGATGCGAAGCCGCAGATAAAAGGGCCTGGCATCTGGCCACGTATTTCCAAGTGTCACCACTGACTACGCTTCCCTAAAGGCAGAAGGCACCCATCTTTGTCATCCTGGAAAAGGACGCAGCTGCAAGTGTGCACGTACACATACTTTTCTCCCGATTCTGTTTTCTGATGTTCTTTGCCTCTGTGATAAGGCTCTTGGCGCACCTGAGGTGAGAATGGGGAATGTAACAGACGAACAGAAGACAGCACGGTTTCAGATCCAGTTTCTCTCCGTCTTTCCTGTCGGCCAAAAGGTTTACCTTTCCTTTTGAATTAGCAATAGCTAATTCAATAGCTCTGAAAACTACACAAAGAGGTGCTTTTCTTTTTTATTACAGAGGGTGTCACGTGGCCGGCTCCCACGAGCCTCTGTGGCCCTGGGCTAGACACGTCCTGTTGCCTGGGCCCCCTTCTAGCCCTGGGAGAAAGCCTCAGCCTGCTCGCCCTCGGACAGGTCACTGTAATAGGATTCTGACTATATGCAGCTAAAAAACGGAGGCCAGTTTCCAAAAGGGAATAGTTTAGCCCTCTAAATGTGACTGCTAAGGTCTCAAGTGCTACAGATTTATCGGTTTCTGAAATTCAGCCAACGTGCTGAAATCTTTAAACTGGGTTAAACAAAGCTTCCGAAGAGGTTGAGGTTACTGGTACCTTGGCCTGATGACGCCATGACAGACTTAATAATTTCACTCCATTCATGTTTATCTAGGAAATTCTCCTGGTAATAAAATAAATATACGTTCTGTGGAAAAACTTGATAACTCATGAGCTAACCCAGACAACTGCTGTGAAATTCTGGTAGGCAGTCTCAAGGAGCATGGTATCAGAGGAGCGTGGGTGCGAAGACCAGACGCTCTGGATTCAAGTCTTACCCTGAACACACTTAGCTGGGCACAATTTGTTTGGACTTAATCTCACCGAAACTGTTTTTCCTCACCTGTAAAGCGAAGACAGTAACGGCTCCTGTCTCAGAGAGTCTGGAGAGGATTAAATGAGGCAACACAGTGAATGTGCGAGCAGCGTTGCTCATTTTCTCTACACAAATAGACACACACATTTCTCTTCCACTGAACGGTTTTACATAGCAAATACTGTTTTAGAGTCTGTGCTGACCACTTAGGAATGTGTGTTACAGACACCTTCCTGTGATGGTAAATACTTCTCTCTTACGTACACAGGGTCCTCCTGGAAAAGCTGCCGCAGGTGGCCTGAAGCACAGGCCGCCATGTTTTACAGCACATGATCTGGACGCCCGGGGCACAGCGACAGATAACAAATCGGCAACTGATGCCACGTTGAGGCTAACACCTTCAAAACGGCCAGAAGCTGAAGAGGTCACCTGGTAGCTGTGCCCACAGGTCCCCTCCGCTGGGAAGGCTGAACGTGAGCTACAGGTAAGACGGGTAAGTGACGCACACAGGAGGGACAACACAGAAGGTGGTAAGCAGGAGCCAGGCCGCTGAGAAGGGATTAGAGAGGCATCAGCCCCGCAGAAGACGGGGGCCAGGCCACAGGGCAGTGACCGGGCTCCTTGAGCTATCCCGCATTCCCACTGTCATTCCACCCACCCTGAGCGACACCTGCCTGTGCACTGTGACCCAAGTTTTCAGTTCTGCAAGGCCTGTTAGGCACAGTTCTGAGACACCCGCAGGCATGTTTACCTCTGGCAACCCAAAAAGGGCCTATCTTGTATTTATGTGGCGACTCTAGTAGCCATGTCAATAACTGAAACATTTACGTTGTGAAGCACTCACTGTGTGTTAAGAAGCACTGTGGATTGAATGGTGAGTAAACCACAACAGCACATGACTACACGGAATGTAAAGCCCAGCACAGGACACATTAAGCAGGCAGAAGCGAGAAAGCTGATAAACACAATGCTAGGAAGTACGGACTGCAGTGGAAACACACAGGAAAGAGACTGAGTCTGTAGGGAAGAATCACAAACACTCGATTGGGGAAGTAGTCTTCAGGCTGAAGGACACAGTTAGCCACGCGTGCCAGATACTGCAAAGGGCTCACTCAATACCCCATTCCCAACCGATGTGGACTCTACCACACCAGGCTTTTGAAGTTACAAAATTTTTTAAAAAGTTTATTTATTTATTTTGTGAGTGAGTGAGCGAGCGAGTGAGAGAGAGACAGAATGCATGAGCAGGGGAGGGGCAGAGAGAGAGGGAAAGAGAGAGAATCTCAAACAGACTCCTCCACACCACTGGCACAGAGCCCAGCATGGGGCTGGAACCCATGAACTGCGAGATCATGCCTAAGCCAAAACAAAGAGTCAGATGCTTAACCAACTGAGCAAGCCAGGCGCCCCAAAGTTATAGTCTTGACAGAACAGTGGACTGGATCAGCATTTCTTACTAGGCCACCAAAGAGTCGTGGCCTCACTAACAGGAAGGGTCTGGTTTCTCTGGTGGGTATGCATCTCTCTTTTTCTTTTTTAATTCTGTTTTAATGTTTTATTTTTGAGAAAGAGAGAGAGACAGCGTGAGCAGAGGAAGGTCAGAGAGAGGAGACACAGAATCCGAAGCAGCCTCCAGGCTCTGAGCTAGCTGTCAGCATAGAGCCTTACATGGGGCTCGAACCCACAAACTGTGAGATCATGACCTGAGCCGAAGTCAGATGCTTAACCAACTGAACCACCCAGGTCCCCCACCCCCCCGGCTTTTTACATGTTTTACTTATCCTTTTCTTTTTCTTAATGTTTATTTATTTTTGAGAGAGAGCAAGTGAGCACAAGCAGGGGAGGGGCAGAGAGAGAGAATCCCAAGCAGGCTCCATAGGAGGGCTTGATCTCATGGATTGAGATCATGACCTGAGCAGAAATCAATAGCTGGACATTTAACCAACTGAGCCACCCTGCCCTGGTGCAGTGCTGGAAATATTTAGAATGAAATATAGAAAGGTTTAAGAGTGGGGCACCTAGGTGGCTCTGTCAATTAATCCTCTGACTTTGGTTCAAGTCATGATCTCCCAGTTTGTGGGTCTGAGTCCCGCATCAGGCTCTGTGCTGACAGCTCAGACCCTGGAGCCTGCTTCAGGTTCTGTGTCTCTCTCTCTGCCCCTCCCCTGCTTGTGCTGTGTCTCTTTCTCTCTCTCTCAAAAATAAACATAAAAAATTTTTTTGATTAAAATAAAAAGGAAGAAATATTTCAGAGAATCAAAACCGTAATATATTTCTATGTTAAGAAGATGACCAGGGGTTCTTGATTTCAGTTCAGGAGATGATCTGGTTCATGAGATCAAGCCTGCATTGGACTCCACGATTAGAGGGCAGAGCCTGCTTGGGATTGTCTCTCTGTCAAAATAAATAAATAATTTTTTTAAAAAAGGAGACTAGACATATTTTATGATTTTGTAATGTGTAAAAGAATTTGGCCTAAGGCGCCTGGCTGGCTCAGCCACAAAGCATGCAACTCTTGATCCTGCAGTCATGAGTTTGAGCCCCGTGTTGGGCATAGAGATTACTTTAAAAAAAAAAAAAAAAAAAAAAAAATAACATGTTTGGTTGTCTTTCTGGCATGCCTGTGCTATTATTAGTGTTTCTATTGTACCTTGCTTTAAAAAAGTGTTGGACTCAATCTACACCAGTGTATTTAGCCTAAGGCGCCTGGCTGGCTCAGCCACAAAGCATGCAACTCTTGTTTGTGTCGTTTTCTCTCTGTGCCCCGTGTTGGGCATAGAGATTACTTTAAAAAAAAAAAAAAAAAAAAAAAAAGAACTTGGCCTGTTAGATTGTAACCACAGTTTTGAAAGTATAATTGAATACTTTCTTTCTGACTTGTGTTTTTAAGTTGAAAATCTTAATAGGTTTACATATATTATGGGAATATTTAAAGAATTTAAAACTCACTTCATTTGTAAGTTTAATATAGGAGATTCACAGGACTTCAGTTGAAGAGCTTCATCAGAGTTTTATTTTTTTAAGTCAAATAACTGAAGTTGTTTAGAAAGCAATAAAATATATTTAACTGTATAAATCCAATTTGAAACATCTGAAGATCCTTGATTAACTGGCCTAAATATTATCTAAAAGGAACTAGTAAAATCTCCCATGTTTATACAGAGAACAGTCAGAGCTGTAAGCATTATGGTAAAAAAAAAAACACAAAGTTTTTGAATGTGTATTTTTACAAAAGTCATAACATTTTGAAACCTAAATAAACTCCCTGAATAGTGATTTCTGCTTACAAAAGCTACCTTTCAAGGGCAATTAAAAAAAAAAATCTATCTACCTCCTCTCTGACCCCAAGTCTTGTACTAGGTTGATGAATGTAGGACTGGAAAAGCCATACCCTCTATTTTATTTTGATAGAAGCCACTGAAATGTTGGTTTCACTAATGTTTAATATTTGTGCAAATGTGATTTATTTGGTGTCATATTTGAAAGTTGCAGGCAGCTCACAGACATTCTCTCTCAGTAATGCTGAAATAAAGCACATGGTGGGGCAGGAGTCCCCTCTGACTGGAGGGGGAAGTCTGCTCAGAGTCAAGCAGGGTTTAATTTCAAGCTCAGGGGCCCGTCCGGACAGGTGGGCAGGGGGGGTTCCTGAACAGACGAGGGCACGACTCAATGTCAGTGCTGCGCCTCAGTGCTGCGCCACCTTCTCGAATCACAAGCAGTCTGCCTCTTCCTCCGCCGCAGCCTCCCTCTCACCAACTCAGGTGCGAGGGATGGCATTTTCCAGGAAACAAAGGTGAGGGGGATGCCCTACCCCACCTCCTGCCCCTCACTGCGTCTCTCCTGCAGTCATCTGTTCTCTCCATCTTCGCTGTACATGTATAATCAGGGATGACTCAACTGTAACTCTCAAAATCAAACGACAACAGTTAACAGCAACTAATACAAGCTCTCTGGAGACAGACGCCAAATCCAAATATCTCCACAAAGGTACGGCTGTTCGATTTCCCCCCACGACTCCTAAAACCAAGTAGCAAGTTTGGCAGAAAGTCACTGAACTTTTTCCTTTCTTTCTATTCTAGAACCCTCTCTTTATTTCAGGTCTTCCAAATACCTTTCTTAATCCGCAACTGCCACGTAGGCTCTTTCAAACGTCACTTTGCTTTACGTATCTTGGAACCTACAGGAGCCAGTTGATCTGAACTAAAAGCGTGCAGCTTAGGTCCACCAACTGGTCCTGCCACACTTACCTGAATGGCCAAGCCTCTGAGATCTTCTAGAAAGGACCAGGCACAGATATGCTGCCCTGCGGCCATAGGAGGGCAGAGTACAGAATCACATCTGCCCCTCCAGGCCGCTCTGTCCCAGTGCACTCCCCATTATCTCAAGACTGACAAGAAAGGGGGACACCGATTCTTAACTACTGTGAGCATGCCCTCCCCTCATCCTCTCTGACGATGTCTAATACTCCCTACGCTCAGAAAGTCTCCATCACGGGTACCTCTTCAAGACTTTCCCTGATCCATCCATTACTCCATGTGTCACAGATGCACGTATTCATAATTACTTCCCATTCATCTACCTGGTACTAGGCACAGGAAGGGAGGATTTCAACTACAAAACATACTCTTTGCTCCCAGAGATTATAGTGTAGTTACGGACACCAGGTATATGATAAAATGAGAGGGACACATGAAATCACATGAGCAGAGCACAGCGTGGTGTCCCCACAAGCTGCCATAGAGGAACGTTAGCTAGTTCCTTCCTCCTGGCTTCGAACTGCAATCCTCTTTCTTAATTTCCTCAAAGTAAGGGAACTAAAGGTCCAAGACTTTACTTCTTCCCACTACTTATTCTAGAGTATCCAGTAAGATATACTGGGTGTGGCCCAGGAATTCACTACATATATGCCGAACATCATGTGACTAAATAACCAAGAAGATGCTATTATCTCTCTAATGGTACTATTAATAACAGCTTCTGGCTAACAGAACTGCTGCCTTAGCCACCTTTCTAAGGCCAGGACCCAGGAAGCACAGGAGAACGAGGGCCACCGCCTCCTCATCTGAAGGTTAATGAGAATGAGCCATTTATAGCAATACTGCCTGTTCCTCTGATTTCTTAGGGCTGATGAGCTATTTGTTCTTGATCTTCTGCCACAGGTGACAGAGGCGATGTTGAAAGAGCTCCATGGGAAATCACAAACGACTGTCTGGAATAATTACAGACAGTCACTACTATGAGCCCTCTCCCTGCACAGAGTGCCTGCTAAACATGACCATGGCACAGCTAACATCAAGGAAGCACATGGTAGCTGTCAAATGTCTTCTTTCTGGGATCCAGAGGAGGTTTAGTCAGTGAATGGTGACGGAGGAAAGGACGACACAGACATGACAGATGCAGGATGACAAGGTACCGCTGTGCCCTTTCTTCTCAATGCTCACCTCCTCACAGACTTCACGGGCTGCCGCCACGCTCGGCTCCTCCTCGGGCTCCATGCCTCCCCCAGGGACAATCCATCGGTCTGGATGGCGACTACTGCTCACAAGTAGCACCTGAAAGTCACAGAAGTCACACGGGCAGTTAAAAACAAAAAAGACACATTTATACAAACTCAGACTCTTAACCACCACAGAAGTCTAAGATCTACCTTTTGTCACTTCTTGTAAGGGAGCTTTCATTTCTATTGGAAAAAGTAGACCATCTGCCTTGTAAAAGCAGAAGGGCACCTGAACCAGTGGCCATACCTCCAACTGCCCCCCAGGCTCTCAGTCACCGGTCCTATCTATCCCCTTCTTTGCTCCTTTCTCTAATGCCCCCCCCTCTTTTTTTTAATGTTTTATTTATTTCTGAGAGAGAGAGAGAGAGGGAGAGAGAGAGAGACACACACACAGCGTGAGCAGTGGAAGGTAGGAGAGAGATGGAGACACAGAATCCAAAGCAGGCTCCAGGCTCTGAGCTGTCAGCACAGAGCCCGACGCGGGGCTCGAGCCCACGAACCGTGAGATCATGACCTGAGCCGAAATTGGACGCTCAACCGACTAAGCCACCCAGGCGCCGCTCTAATGCCCTTTGAACACGGAGCTGATGAGGACGGGGGGTGGTGGAAAGTCACGGATGAGCCTGTGAACGCTGTGAAGGGCTGGCCAGAAGCGAAGACGACCTCGGCCCCGCTTGGCACCACAGTCCCAACACTTTCCCTCCCGGTCCTCACTCTTTTGTGTCCCAGCTCCTGGCCCATCACCACTCCAAGCCCTAAGTGTGTCCGGAGACCCCAACTCCCTCAGCTACATGTCAGGTTGAAAAACCTCATCACGCTTTCAGCTGGGAGAAAACTGGAATACTTTTTACTACAAAATTTTAAGAAATGAGAAAACAAACCAAACACACACACAAAATGCGGATAGAGACTACAGTATTATTAATTCAAAATTAACCACATTCGAATCATGGCTGAAATAAAATCTAGGATTTCCCCTGTTCCTTTTCCTTCCCCTTCTCTAGGACAGGAGCTTAACAGTCAGCTGGACTCCTCCTTTGGAAGTAGAAGTGGGTTGGCGTTACTTCTAAAAGGAAAGGAATCCTCTACTGCTCCCCAAATCATCACTTTCTGATGCTGTCTTTTGAGCTTCCAGCCCTAGTCCCAACATACTTCCCCCATGAACTTCACTTCCACTCTGCAGTCAGTCTTGTTGCCTGAAAGGAAAAGCGGCATCCTCTGTAGCCCGGACAGATTCCACCACTGACTTCCGGCGACCTACCTTCTAGGCTTCTCCCCTTTCTCCCTTGATGTGTCTGCAACTATCTGGGCCCTTGGAAATGCCACCTTTCTCTTCATCCTTAATCCCTTTTCTGCATGTCATGACAGAGCCCCTGGTGCTCCTCTGTAAAATCTGTGATGTGCTGACTCAGAGAGGGCCCGGAGTTAAGGAGGAAATCCATAAATCCATACACAGTCACCAAAATATAGTCCATGGGTGGAGAAAAAAATGTCTTTAAATTTACAGGTACTGGGGGGCGCCTGAGTGGCTCAGTCGGTTGAGCGTCTGACTTCGGCTCAATAAAATTGGACTTCATTAAAATTAGAACCTTCTGTGCATCAAAGGACATTATCAAGAATGTGAAAAAATGACTTACAGAATGGGAGGGAATATTTGCAAATCATCTATCTGATCAGGGTCTGGTATCCAAAATATAAATACATAAAAATATAAAAACTCTTACAACAAGAACAAAAAGACCAGCAGCATTTCTCCAAAGAATATCTACAAACAGCCAAGACGCACACGAAAAGATGCTCAACATCATTAGTCACTAGGAAAGTACAAAGTAAAACCACCATGAGATGCTACTTCACACCCGCAAGAATGGCTATAATGTTTAAAATGACAAGAACTGGCAAGGATGTAGAAAAATCGGAACCCTCAAACATTGGGTAAGAATGTAAAATAGTTTCAGTACTGTGCAAATCCGTGGTTCCTTAAAGGTTAAATAAAAAATTACCGTATGACTTAACAATTCCACTCCTAGGTATGTACCCAAAAGAATTAAAAACAGGCACACAAATGTTCACAGCAGCGTTAGTCACAGTAGCCAAAAAGTGGAAACAACTTAAATGCCCATCAGCCAATGAGTGGGTAACAGCATGTGGAATTCACACACAGAGGAATATTATTCTGCCATAAAAAAGGATGAAGTACTGACACATGCTACACAGCGGATGAACTGTCAAAAGATCATGTGAAGTGAAAGCCACACTCAAAAGGTCACATACTGTAAGATTCCACTCGTGTGAGGGGCACCTGGGTGGCTTAGTCAGTTAAGCATTTGACTTTGGCTCAGGTCATGATCTCACGGTTCATGTGTTTGAGCCCCGCATCGGGCTCTCTGCCGTCAGCACAGAGGCTGCTTCAGATACTCTGTCCCCTTCACTCTCTGCCCCTCCCTCACTTCCTTCTCTCTCTCTCTCTCAAAAATAAACAAGCATGCAAAAAAAAAAAAAAAAAGATTCCACTCATGTGAAATATGCAGACTGGGTAAATTCAGAGAGAGAGAAAGTAACCCGGTGGTTGCCAGGGACTGGGGAAAGGGAAGAATGGAGAGCAACTGCTTAGTGAGTACAGGATTTTATTCTGGGGTGACCAAAGTAGATTGAAACTATACAGAGGTTGCTAAATGCCACTGGCTCATTCACTTTTAAATGTCATGTTATGTGAACTTCATCTCAATAAAATAAGGCTGTTTGAAGATCACAGTAATGTTTTAAAAGCTAAGCTTAGAAGCCAGTGCCAGTGCCAGTACTTTCTCCCTCAGAGAAAGTACTCCCTCCAGGGGAGTGGCCTTCCAAGAAATGATCCTGAGTTTTATATAATATTAAATTATAAAGCTGAAATAATACACTATTTCCATAAAAGAAAAGGGCAAGGGGTGCCTGGGTAGCTCAATTTGTTAAGCGTCCGACTGTGGATTTTGGCTGAGGTCATGATCTCACGGCTGTGGGTTTGAGCCCTGTATTCAGCTCTGTGGGGACAGTGGGGAGGCTGCTTGGGATTCTCTCTCTCTCTCTCTCTCTCTCTCTCTCTAAAATAAGTAATCCCCCCCTGTCCCTCCCCTGCTCATGCTCTCTTTAAAAAAAAAAAAAAAAAAAAAAAAAAAGGCAGTCCCTGCCACCAAACTCCTCCTCCCATGTTGTGATAACTGCGGCAAATCTTGTATTTAAAAAAACTCCTTATCAAAATAAAAATAAGCGCAAACGCAATCATGTTTGTTAAGTTAAAAAGTTTTTTTAACAAGTCCTCCCAAGACTCTCTCGATGTTGGCATTTAAATCCTACCAATCCAATCTGCAAGGAGAACTCAAGAAAGGGCAGAACATGGGTTAATTGTTCACCGACTTGTTACCTAAACGATGTGTACTTTTTCTCCTAGAGCTCTCCCGCCCTTGTTGGCAAAGCGCTCGCGGCCATTCTAAACCTAAGCGTGTGCTTGCAAGGCTGGCTGGGGTCATCCAATTAGGTTATGGTCCAAATGAAAGACCTTCATGGGGACAATACGAAGCTAAAGCAAAGGAACATAAAGCATAATTTCATTTCTAAATTTCAATCGATGGGGAATATTAATTAGTAAATCTTGCAAGTGTTATTCCTCTGCACGTTCAAAGCACAGCTGCATGAGGTCTGACGCTGTGTAATACTGACACTGGGAAAAATACGCCTCATTACTTTGTAGTCACACTTCAAAGCAAACACCATTACCAGTAAACAGTGCTCCTCACTAAGTTTCCTTGACAACCCACTGAAAAAACATCTTTCCTTTAGCCAGAGGCTTTACTCCTTCCTATCTTATAAAACACCAAGTGGTCTTTCTGGTCAGTAAAATCTGATTCTGAAGCTTAATTTTTAAATATAAAATTTTCGGAAAAGAAATTAAATGGCAAAGCTCCTAAATCTGAAAACGACATACTAAGGAAAACAACCACAGAATTTGTTATTTATTCAACGAACATCATTAAGCATTGTTATAAACCTGGGATGGCAGTTGCAGAGATTAAAACCTCTGCAATTTTAAGGCAGATCAAAGTAGGGGACTGGACAACCAGGTATTAGACCTTTCATGACACTCGTATCACCTAGACAGGTGAGATCAGGGCAGAGATGGCTAAAGGTACCCAGAGAGCATGCGTACCCACAGTGCGCATACATGAACATGATGCAGCGAGCCCTACAGAGCAGGCAGAAATCACGGGGGGACAAGCTGTTATCCACATGGACGCAGAGGAAAATCATTATATTGATTAGGGACATAGGTATACAATGAAAGACTAAAGAAGTCCGTGGGAATAATAAACCTAATGGGGCAAGATTTATATAAAGGGCTTAAGCTTGGAACAGTAATGTTTTGTTTCTTAAGGTTTCTTAAACTGTTTTAATAATGCTTAATCCAGGGACACCTCGGTGGCTCAGTTAGTTAAGTGTCCATTCTAGGTTTTTGGCTTGGGTCATGATCTCACGGCTTCATGAGTCTGAGTCCCACATCAAACTCTGTGCTGGCAGCTCAGACCCTGCTTGGGATGGACCCCCCACCCCCACCCCTCCCCAAAACGTACTGTCTCTGTCTCTCTCAAAATAAATAAATAAACTTTAAAAAAGTAATGCTTAATATGCCTTTTCAAAAGAATATAAGAAAGCCCCCTACCCAGGAAAGGGGGATCTAGTGGAGAGAGGAAAGGAAAAAGAAAGAAAGAAAGAAAAAGAGGAGTAACACAGGGGAGGAGTGCTTTGGTTGAGGTACATACAGGATACCACAAAGACACGGAAAAGAAACACCTAATCTAGGCTGGGGGGAGGACAGTAGGAGGAGGGCCAGGGAACGTTTCTTAAAGAAGTGACTTGAGTTAAATCCAAGTTCAAAAAGGACATTGATTCAACAAAAATCAGAAGCCTACCGTGCACCCAGGTGTTTAGGACACAGAAGCAAGGTAGATACAACGTGAGCTCTTGAGAAATTTAAAGTCCACTGGATGAGAGAGACTCGAGGTCAGGTACCGATACTTCAGTGCCTGGAGCACAGACCATCACGCTCACCAGATATTTTATGTTGTCTATGGTATTCCAAGCCCCCCTGCTATGAGGTGTGGCCACCTGACTAGTTCTGGCTAATGAAATGTGAGCGGAAGGGACACATGTCACTTCTGCGCTGAGCAGGAGAAGCCCATCCAGTGTCTCTCTTCCTCTGGCCCAGGGCCCAGGAGCTAAGTGAGGTCCAGCGGGTGTAGCTATAAGCCAGGTCTCTGAATGGAAGGGTTCCTATGTAGAGCGGAGCCTCCGAAAACCCAGGACTGAGTAGCATCGTAACAAGGAATACAACTGCGTTGTGTAAAAACAATGAGATTTCAGGGTAAATTTGTTAGTGCAGCATAACCTAGTCAACACTGATTAACAGAGTGAGAGGTCAGTGAAATGTCTAAGGATCTGTTCTGTTAACTGCCTCAGACCCCAGCCTTAAGCACAGAGCTTGACCGGTATTAGTGGCCAATAAAAGTTTAATGAACAAATGGAAGAATGGATTAAAGGCCGAATGAACAAACAAATGCTTGAGAAAAGGAGCACAGAAAGCATCCGGAAGGGGTTACGTAGGGAGGCTGAACAAAAAGGCAAGGGTCTAACTATAAAGAGTTTGGACTGAAACCTAAAGGCAATGGGTAAGTCAGGAAGTTGTTTAAGCAAAGAAATAACATACCCCAATTTGTTTTTGTTTTTAATTTCTAAGAGTTTATTTAAACAGAAACTAATTCCTTCTGGAGAGCGCCAAACCAGAAGTGGCTAGCAGCGTCCTTCCCAACGTGGGTTTTGGAAAGGTCACTCTGACTTGAGCTGGAGGTGGGCAAGCTTGGTAGCAGAATAGGTTTCTGCACTGAATTCAGGTTGAGAAAGGACGAGGACAGGCGTGGGAGTGGGAAGGAAGTTACAGGTTCTCAGATAAACAGAAGGAAGCATACGGAGAACCAAGTGATTGACAGCTATGGGTGAGGTTAAGGTAGAACTGCCCTCCAAAGAAAATGAGAAAAAAAGGATCAGTGGAGGAGGGAACCCCAAGGAGGCTATCCTCTGAGTACATGAATTGAGAGTATAATGAGATGTCTAACGGGCATTTTTAGTGGACAAGCATATAAATGTGGGACTAGAGCTAAGAAGAGGGAAAAAGAGTTTGGGGGGAGTGGGGAAGGGTCTTAGACTCTTCCAGCCAGGATGAGACTAACACAAGAGACAATACGCATATTTGCAAACTTCTAGCTAGAAGAGCTATCCCTGTTTTCTCCCTACCTGTCCACTACCCTTGGTATCAGATAGGTTCCCATTTGCCTCACCAAGAGCCATCATGGCGGTAAATATATTTCAGGTATGCTAGGTTAAAGTTCTAGAAATATTTTCGTTAAAAATTAGATTATCTACAGTGATAATCTACATCAATGGAAATTCTGATTGGTAAGCTATAGATCTTAGACATATTACTAATTTCCAGAAAACTACATTCAGTAATACACATAACATGATCTCATTTCCAACATGCTTTCTCATTCCAAGGCAATGCCTCTGACATTCAACATTCCCTCAGCAGCGCCATTACTGCCAGATAGCTGTGCTGATATCCCAGGCGGCCCAAGGACTACACACTATCAAATCTGTGGTATGCCCTGCAAACTGCTTCTACAGATACACCCTTTCTAATCATTTCTATGCTCCTTCTTAAAAATAAGACCAAAATAGGCGTAACTGGGTGGCTCAGTCAGTTAAGCATCTGACTGCGGCTCAGGTCATGATCTCACAGTTCGTGAGTTCAAGCCTGGCATCAAGCTCTGCACTCAGCGCAGATCCTCTGTCTCCTTCTCTCTGCCTCTCCCTTGCTTGCGTACTCTCCTTCTTAAAAGTAAATGAAACATTTTTTTTAAAGCTGTATTTAAAAAAGAAAGATGGGGGGTGCCTGGTTGTATTTAAAAAAGAAAAATACGAGGTGCCTCGGTGGCACAGTCAGTAAGTTAAACAATTGACTCTTGATCTCTGCTCAGGTCATGATCTCGCAGTTCGTGAGTTCGAGCCCTGCATCGGACTCTGCACTGATGGTGCAGAGCCTGCTTGGGATTCTGTCTCTCCTTCTCTTTGCTCCTCCCTTGCTTCTGCATGTGCAACACGCACTCTCTCTCAAAAATATATAAACTTAAAAAACTTTTAATAAAATATTTTAAAAAGGATTATTTTATTATTCACAAAATAATAGTGAATAATTGTCTGCATTTGCTTGGATTCCATAAAATAGAATTCAAAAAGAAATTTTTTTTAGCATTTATTTTTGAGAGAGAAAGAGAGAGCAAGCACAAGCAGGGGAGGGGCAAGGAGTGGGGAACACTGAATCCAAAGCAGGCTCCAGGCTCAGAGCTTGTTAGCACAAAGTCGGAGGTATGGCTCGAACTCATGAACCACCAGTTCATGACCTAAGCCAAATTCAGAGGCTTAACCCACTGAGCTACCCAGGTGCCCTGAAAACAGAATATTTTAAAGAACAGCTGCCACAAATTCCTGTGCACATGACCCCATGAAAATATTTAAAAGGTAATAAAGCTGAGCAAGAAGAAGTCAAATAATTTGTTCCTGATATATCAATAAATTATCACAGAACCAGACATTAGTAGTATCAGTTCCTAGAGTTCTAAAGCCATTTTACCCTTTGATAGTTTTTTCCTATACAGGAGCTCAAAATACTAACATAGGAACAAGTAGACATAGACAGTCAGTTTATAAAATGCCTTATAAACATCCCTTTACTTTATCTAGCTAATCAGGCTGTTTATTTCATGAAAGGAAGTTCCCTGTCTAGTACAAAGAAACACCACACTGTGCTGTGAACAGATACTCTGCCAGTGTTACTTTGGAAGTCACAAGGTATTTTAAGAATAATATGAAAAGGTGGTCAGAGAAACAAACTATCCTACACAGCATTTTAAGTATGAGTCCCAGGGTACAGAGAGTAATACTAGACTTCTAAGTCAGAGTATTCCCCTCCCTTCCCCCGTCTCCCTCAATTAATGTCCAAATGCGAAGATAACCACATACAGCACTTTATATTGCCTTGCTGTTTTATTTTTCAAAATAAGCCTAAAGAAACCAATAAACTTGGCTATATTTGCAGGCTGTGTGAAAAGACAAAGACTGAAAGTTGCTGGATCACACTGTTTCAACATAACTTACTGGAATGTCCCAGGCTATTTCTGTAAACCTTACCCCACTCCCACAACCCTTGTATATATACTGAAAGAAAACAGACTGATCCTGGGGGAAAATAAAGAACGACAACAGCAGGTATATTTATTCAGTGCTCACTTTGTGCCAGGTGCTGGCATTTTACATAATCTGTTTTTAATATACTATTCCTAATTTTCAAACAACCATACAAGCTGGGTATTATTCAATACTTGCCATTATAAACAATGAGGAAACCAAGCCTGAAGATGGTTTGGCAATGTGGCAAAGGGCACAGAAAAGGTCGGTGCTGAGCCAAGATTCAAAACACAGTCTCTGTATCGGAGTCTGACCACTGGGCCACTGAGAGCCCGTCACACCCATGATGCAGCTACTAGCCCTATATAAAAAACCCTCTGAAAACGTAACTGCCACTGGATAAAAGGTACAACATGACTTCTCCAGGTCAGGTAGAAGGAAAAGATGGAGAAGTATTTTAATCTGATACTGAATTCAAATCAAGGATTTGGGTCAATTCTCAAACTTCTCTTCTATGAGCAAGGACTAACTGCTTGTTCGTTACACCTCTCCTGGCCAGAGCTGTCCCCTACATGGAGGGGGACGGTGAGCTCCTCCAGACTGTGCAACTTCTGCACACCTCCTTTTGTGAAAATGTTCATTAATAAATATTAAAAATGGCTACTAATCCGCAACATGAGTCTCTATTATTTTTCACGTTTAGATACTACCATAATTCAAGTAATTCCTTAAACATCTATTCCATAACAACTGCCATTCAGTGATTATTTGCTTATAAATGAAAGTGAGGCATGGAGGAAGGGGGTGTGTGCGTGAAGGGGAGACAGAGATGTATAAAAATATACAAAGCCTACCCCTGAAGAGCCCATTCTCTCATGTGAGGACTGGTAAAGTGTGGCCCACGGGCCAAATCCACCAGTTTTGTATGGCCCATGACCTAAGAATGGTCTTTACATTTTCAAAAGTTTGAAAAAAATCAAAAGAAGAACATTTGGGAACATGTGGATTTACATGAAATTCAAATTACAGCATCCATAAATAAAGTTTATTGGAACACAGCCATGATCCTTCATTTGCCTACAGCCGATGGCTGCTTTTGAGCTACAAGGGCAAAGCTGAATAGTTCTGATAAAGATCAAGTGCCCACAAAGCCAAAAATATTTTCTATCTGGTCCCTTACAGAAAAAGTTTGCCAAGCTTTGATCTAATGAAGGGCCCAAGTAGCTCCAACATCATGTTGCTAGGGAGCATAAGAGAGGAGAGAAGGCTCTGAGAGGGCCCCATTACACTTCTCCAGAAGGAAAGCGAGAAAAGGGCCTCGAGGAGAGCTTTCCCGAGCTCAGGAAGGGGAGGCTCCAGACAGGGGCATTGCAACTGCAAAGGCACCGATGTGCCAACAGTGTGTTTTATCCAGGGAATGCTGAGCAATCTGAGTAGTCTGATGATGGTGTACGGTGTGCAATGGGAAAGAAAAAGAGGGCAACAGAGGAGGCTCATTAATCAGACTGGAACCAGTCTAAAAAACTCATACAGCAAGCATACCAAAGAGTTACAGTAACAGAAGGCAACTGGGAATCCTCCTTGGTTTTTGAAGAAGATGGCAATTCCATTTGTTTTAGAAGCCCGAATCCTAAGGCTGAATGAGTGATGGGCTGGAGCAGGGGCAGAGGGGTCAGTTAGAGAGGATAAGAGACCTGGGTATAACCAGCATCCCTTGAGATGGGGAGCAGCAAGTGCTTAAGTCACATTTAGGGGACAGCAATGGCAGGGACTGGTAATTAATCAGAAAGGAGGGTACAGTGAAAGGTATATAAGGGCAGGGCACCTGGGTGGCTCAGTCAGTTAAGCACCCACTTCTTGATTTCAGCTCTGGTCTTGATCCTGTGGTTCATAGGTTCATAGGTTCAAGCCCTGCATGACAGTGCAGAATCTGCTTGGGATTCTCTCTCTCTCTGCCCCTTCACTTCCCCCTCTCTCAAAATAAACCTTAAAGAATTTTTTTTTAAAAGGGATTTAAGGGCTATGGCTTCCTACTAGTGTCAACAGATAGGCAGAGATACCCAATTTTCAAGAGACAACACGGGAGGGGACCAGACAAGAAAAGAGAAAACGTCTGAGGCACCTGTAGAAGTTAAGCTTCCTGCACTCTATGTAACGGGAGCTTCACAGCCTCAATTTAAGTGTCAATTTAAGCATTCTGCCCAGAAACAATGGCTGCCTCTGTCCAGGACAACTGGTGGCACTAGGGAGGAGAGAACATTTTCTTTAAGGCATTTCTTTAAACTTCATGTACAGCTTGAATATTTTAGAACAAGTATTTGAGATTTTTATATTTGGCCAAGAAGAATGCCAAGCATTATTCCCTAGGATATTTCTGAAAGCCAAATAAGAGTGAATGAAATATTTAGAACGTTCAAGTTTCTTGAGGTCATTAAAACAAACGAAGCCACAGCAACAACATTCCTGACGTCCACAAACTGCATTATTTTCCCACACACAATCTCAGAACCGTAAGAATGCACTGCAAAAGCACTTCATCGATACACGGATTTTGCTGAGCCAAACACAAAGGAAATCTTCTAAAATACAGGTTCCTAAAAACGAAGTTCACAGTGGACTCAGAGGCAGGTATGTATCCTGTCCCTACAGGAGCATCAACGTATCCATCACGTTCCAACCTAGCTTGAGATTCTATTAATTTTAGAGATGTCAAAGTTTAAAGCCACAGTTGTATGCCATCTACTTTATAGAGGAGAACAGCCACAGATTTGGCTTAGAGGTCTGCCTCACACCAATCAGCCACACAACTGCAAAAAAAAAAAAAAAAAAAAAATAATAATAATAATTCTATAGACTTCAACTTTCTCAGTTTTATAATGAGGTTGCTCAAATAATCTTGAAGCCCCTTCCAGTATTAACATTCTATTGTTCTAAATTTGCACAGGTGTTTGTGTCTGGAACAGTGGTTCCTAATTTTACTCTTTTTTTAGAACCCATTTTTTCAATAGTATACACAGCACTTGTTAAAAAGGTACAGAAGGACATTCTGTGAAAAGTAAGCTTTCACTCCTACCTCTCCCCCGAGAGGCCCTGCTTATGAAGATTTCTTGAGACACTGGCATATAGGAGTATAAACAGAAACACAGTGACTACTTCCTTTTCTCTCAGTTAACTCAAATAGTAACCCATCAGACACACTGTTCTACCTTATTTTTTCACTTATATCACAGAAATCATCTTATCACTAGATATCAAAAAGCCTCCTCTTTTTGCCTTTAAAGACTATGTGGTATTTTTAAATTAAAAGAAAAAAGACATTTTTTAACGTTTATTTTTGAGAGACAGAGTGTGAGAGGGGAGGGGCAGAGAGGGAGACAGAATCTGAAGCAGGCTCTTCAGAGCCTGGCTCATACTGAGGAGCTGTGAGATCATGACCTGAGGCCAAAGCTTAACTGATTGAGCCATCCAGGCACCCCGACCATGTGCTATTTTTAAAAATTCCTTTATTGTAGAAAATTCCAAACAAATACAAAACTAGAAGGAAAACATGAATCTCCATGTTTTCATTACCCAGCTTCAATAATTATTAAAATTTGGCCAGCATATTTTATTTACCTAAACCCATTTCCAGAGTATTTTTAAAATTTATTTGAGACAGACAGACAGACAAGAGAGTGAGCGAGCACGCAAGCAGGGGAGGGGGCAGAGGGAGAGAGGCAGCGAATCCTAAGCAGGCTTCACACTCAGCATGGAGCCAGACACAGGGCTCATTCTCATGTCCCTGGAATCATGAACTGAGTCAAAGTCAAGAGTCTGCAGCTCAACCAAATGACCCAGCCAGGTGTCCCTTTCCTTTTTAAATTTTAATTTAAAATGCCCGAGTATTTTTTTAAGTTTATTTATTTTAAGAGAGAGAGAGAGAGAGAGGGAGAGAATCCTAAGCAGGCTCTATGCTGCACTAGCCCGACATGGGGTCATGACCAGCGCAGCAACCAAGAGTCCAACCTATAACTCACTGAGCTACCCAGGCACCCCAAATGCCAGAGTATTTTAAAGCAAATCCCACACATTAACATATTTCATTAACCAAATACTTCAGTTACATATCATGAACAGATAAAGACTGTGGAAAAATGTAACTGCACATGTAATTATACCTAGCAAATGAACAATTCCTTATAATCATCTAGTAAACAGATCACATTCAAATTTCTCCAATTGTTTAAAAAATGTTATTTTACAACTGGTTTATTTAAATGAAGATCCAAACCAAGTGCATACATACACTGCATCTGACTGACAGGACTCCTAAGCCTTAGTCTAAAACAGTTCCTCATCCTGGCCCATTGTTTTCAAGGCATTTATTTTTTGAAGAAAAAAGATCATTTATGTATCTTGTAGGATTTCCCACATTCTTGCATTTGCGAATGCCCTCCCCTCCCTCTGTTGTAATATTCAACTTGGTTCTCTATCACTTTTTTTTTTAATTTTTTATTTTTTACTGTTTTATTTATTTCTGAGAGAGCGAGCGAGGGAGAGAGAGAGAGAGAGAGAGAGAGAGAGACAACGTGAGCAGGGGAGGGTCAGAGAGAGAGGGAGACACAGAACCTGAAATAGGCCCCAGGCTCTGAGCTAGCTGTCAGCACAGAGCCCGATGTGGGGCTCAAACCCACGAACAGTGAGATCATGACCTGAGCCGAAGTTGGGCACTTAACCGAATAAGCCACCCAGGCACCCCAGTCCTCTATCACTTCTCTCATAGTTCCTGTTCCCAGGCTGTTAGATCTTGAAGCCTGATCAGGTTTGGATTTGTTTTAGTAAAAAAAACCTTCACAGACGGTGCGACAGGCTTCCTACAGCATCGCGCTGTTGGCTAATAAGATCTGACATCACCTTTAGGGATGAGAAGATGAAACTGGTTTCAAGTACCATCACATGACCTGTCCATTACAGAACCCATCGACAGCTCCTTCACATGACCTGTCCATTACAGAACCCATCGGCAGCTCCTTCACATGACCTGTCCATTACAGAACACATCGGCAGCTCTTCTTTTATTGGTTTTAGCGGCTATTAATGACAGCCATCTATATCCATAATCATATTAGGGGATGCAAATGATAATTTTCTAATTCTATTGTCCCTTTTATATTTATTAGCTGAAATTTCCACGAAGAAATTTTCTCACTGACTGATTACCCTAATATAAGAAAGACAAGACAAATGCTTAATTTTTTTCTCTCCTAATTTACTAGTTTTAAGAAAAATGAGATAGTGTCCAAGCAGTCCCCAAATATTTTTGTTACTGTTGTACAATTAACTAGTAGATTTCAGTACTTCCTGTGTTTCAATCTACTGCAGTCATTAGTCTATTGATGCCCCCACCTTTAGCAAGAGCTGCTTCAGACTGGCTCCTGTCTTGTCTTCTCCAGCACTTAATTACAAACATTTTCAAACATACAGCTGAAAGAACTGTACGGTAACCACCCATATGCCTACCGCCTATATTCTATCAGTAACGGTGCACAATCTTGTTTATCTCATGTCCTTTTGACATAAATCTTTAATCTTCGATAGCTGTCTTTTTTTGTCACTGTAACATCTCAGGCTCATTGTAAGCATTGTCTGCCCCAGAACTGAAGTCAGCTATTTCTTTAAGGAGCTCTGGTTCTTAGTGGGAAAGAATATTTAGAAACTTCAATTTAGGTACTGGCGTTGCTGTGTTGTCATTCCTTTATGGTTTTCCAATGGCAGATAGGAAACCTATTATTAAAACAAAAACAATAAGGAAAATAATTGAAAAGAAAAATGAATTGTGGAATATACCGATATTTCTATTTCTGATTTAAAGTTACTGAGCTTTGGGGGCACCTTGCTGGCTCAGGTCAAGCATGTAACTCTTGACTTTAGGGTTGTGAGTTCCAGCCCCATGGTGGGTGTAGAGATTACTTAAAAATAAAATCTTAGGATGGGGTGCCTGAGTGGCTCAGCCAGTTAAACGTCCGACTTTGGCTCAGGTCATAATTTCACGGTTTCAAGCCCCACGTTGGGCTCTGTGCTAACAGCTCAATGCCTACAGCCTGCTTCAGATTCCGTGTCTCCCTCTCTCTCTGCCCTTCCCCCACTCATGCACACGCACACACACACTCTCTCTCTCTCAAATAAATCTTAAAAAAATTAAAATAAAATAATAAAATAAAATCTTAGAGGTGCCTGGTGGCTCAGTCGGTTAAGCCCCTGACTTCTGCTCAGGTCATGATCTCACAGTTCATGAGTTCAAACCCCACATAGGGCTCTTTACTCTCAGCACAGACCCTGCTTCAGATCCTCTGTCTCCCTCTCTTTCTGTCCTTCCTCCTCTCTCTCTCAAAAATAAAAACATTAAAATTTTTTTTTAAATCTTTAGAAAAACATTACTGGGCTTTTAACTTCTTGGATTTAATCCTTATTTATGTATCTTTTATGTTTAAAATAACATTACTGTAATTATCTGAGTTGTCCTGTAATATAATTTAACAGTGTCAAATTAATAGCACTATTAACCATAAAAGTACTAACTATAGTGTAAGGTTTTTTTGTAGTTCTTCTTAGCCTAAGGATAGATCCCCTAGAGATGTTCAATCAAAATACTACTTTACAGTCACATGAAAGATTTTTTTTAATGTTTTATTTATTTTTGAGAGAGAGAGAGAGAGAGCGTGTGAGCAGGGGAGGGTCAGAGAGAAAGGGAGACACAGAATCAGAAGCAGGCTCCACGCTCTAAGCTAGCTGTCAGCACAGAGCCCGACACGGGGCTTGAACCCACAAACCATGAGCTCATGACCTGAGCTGAAGTCAGACAAGTAACCGATTGAGCCACCCAGGCGCCCTGAAAGATTTATTTTCTGTATGATTATGCCACTAGCTTGATACACAAACTCATTTGTTTCTGTTTTCCATTTTTAGGAATGCATTTTGTTGTAACTGAATTATAATCCACAGTCACTGGAATTACAGATGGTCAGAGTCAGACTAATGCATGCACCTAATCCCACAGACATTCCTATAAAGATACACGTTTCCATCTCCCCAAAAAGTTCCTTGGGACTCTCCTATCAATGCCTCCAACCTCGAGGCAATTACTGTTGTGATTTAGACCATCAGATTAGTTCTGCCTGTTCTGGATCTTCATATAAATGAAATCATATGGTGGATTTTATATTATGATTGTACCACAATTTATTTCATCAGACCTCTTGATGGACACTTTGGGCATTTCCAATTTCTACTATTAAGTAATGCTACAATAAATAGTCGGATACATGAGTCACTTCCCAAATGTGAATATATTGGTAGAATTCACACTTTCACTCACTCACTCACTCACTCACTCACTCATTCAGCTAACATTCACTATCTACTCAGTGTCAATCACCGTTCTAGGCACTGTGGATATAGCAATAAGCAAAACAAAGGCCCTGTTCTTTCAGAATGTACAATCTAATGGGAGAAGACAGGCAATAAATAAAAATAATGTCAGGTTGTCAGAAGTATTAATGAGAAACCTAAGACTAAATAAGGAAGCAGAAATTAACAGAGTACTCTTTTAGACTGGGAAGTCACGGAAGGCCTCTCCTAACAGGTGAGGTCTGAGCACAGATCTGACTGAAGGGAGGAAAACAAGCTTTTGGCTCTCTAGGGAAAGGTACCCTCTGAAACACAGGTCCTGCCCTGAGGCCACAAGATCAAAGTAAGGAGGGCCAGAGTGGCTAGAGCAGAATAAGCAAGGAAATGCGGGGGGGGGGGGACAGGTCAAAGAGGGCTTCCCAGAACAAGTTAATTCTTCTTCACTTGGGATAAGATCTCAAGTTATGCCCCTTAGGGGTTCTAAGTAAACACCTGGAACAGAATCATTGGAGTGTAGCATAGAGATTACACTGCAAGTAGAACAAAAGAAAGTCAAGGATGACTTTGGTTCCTTGACCTGAGCAAATGGACAAGATGGAGAAACAATGAAAGGAGCAGGTTTGGGCATTCTAGGAGTTCAGTTTTGCTCATGTTAAGTCCGAGCTGCCTATTTAACACGTAGATGGAATTGCTGAGAAGGCAGCTGGAGAGAGAGAGGAGTCTGCAGTTCAGCAAAGAGGTCAGTCAGGGCTGGAGATTAACATCTAGCAGAATGCAGAATCTGGGACTGGATGAGATCACTTAGGAAGTCTGGAGCACTGCCTGCCTGAGCCCTGGGGCTCTTCAATGTTTTGAAGGATACAAGGAAGGAGTCTGAGAAAGAACCAACAGTAAGTATGAAAGAAAACCAAACCATGAGGCATGCAAAAAGCCAAGTAAAGTGTTTGAAAGAGCAAAGAATGATCAACTGGATTAAATGCCACTAAGAGATCAAGTAAGATGAAGACTAAGAACTGACCGCTGGATCTGACAACATAGAGGCCATTTGTATCATGATAAATGTATTTCTTTAAAAAAAATTTTTTTTAATGTTTTATTTATTTCTGAGAGAGAGAGAGAGAGACAGCGTGAGCAGGGGAGGGTCAGAGAAAGAGGGAGACACAGAATCTAAAGCATGTTCCAGGTTCTGTGCTGTCAGCACAGAGCCCGACACGGGGCTCGAACCCACCAACCGTGAGATCATGATCTGAGCCAAAGCTGGACACTTAACCAACTGAGCCACCCAGGCGCCCCTAAAGGTATTCCTTTATAGAACCTAAGAACTGCTATGTCAAAGATAAGACATATTTGTAATTTTAATAAACGCTGACCTGGTAATTGTTGATTTGACTTTATAGTGATTTTGCCATGTAGAAGCTTTCTGATTTTACGTAATTAATTGTACTAATTCTTTCTTTTTTCACCAGTTGAATGTTTTTCCCCAGCTTTACTGAGGTAATGTTTGTTTGCTTACTTATTTATTGATTGATAAATAAAACTGTATAAATTTACAGGGTACAATATATATATATTGTAAAATGATTACTGCAATAACAAAGTTAGTTAATACATTCATCACTTCATATACTTCCCACTGTGTGAGTGTGTGTGGCGAGAATATTCCATTTCAAGCATGCAGTGATACATTAGACTTCCAGAACTTCATCTTATAACTTAAAATTTGGATGCGTGGCTGGCTCAGTCAGTAGAGCATACAACTCTTGGTCTCAGGGTCGTGAGTTCGAGCCCCATGTTGAGGGCAGAGGTTACATTAAACAAAAAAAAACCTTGAGGTTTATATCCTTAGATCTACACCTCTCCATTTCCTACATCCCCCAGACTCTGGTAACCACCAAAGTTACCAAAACTGTGTTTCCAAGTTCGACTCTTTTAGATTGCCCATGTAAGTGAGATCATACAGTGTTTGTCTTCCTCTTTCTGACTTATTTCATTTAGCATAATACCCTCAAGGTTTATCCATAATTGTTACAAATGGCAGGATTTCCTTCTTTTTATAGCTGAAAAATACCCATGTGTCAGTGCACAGATGCCACGTTTTCTTGATCCATTCATCCATCAATAGACACTTTAAGCTGTTTCCATGTCTTGACTACTGTGAATAATGCTGCAATGACGTGGGGGTACAGTTATCACTTTGAGATGCTCATTTCATTTCCCTCAGATGCACCCAGAGGTAGAATTGCTGGATCATATAGTAGTTTAATTTTTGGAGAAACCTCCATACTGTTCTCCATAATGGCTGTACCAATTTATATTTCCTCTGGTGAGTGTTTAATAGTATGCCATGGGTTTTTGGTTTTTTTGGTGGGGTTTGTTGTTTGTTTGTTTGTTTTGCATTTCTTTGATTATGAATGGGGTGGAGTACTTTAGAAAATATTCTCAAACCATTTGGATTTCTGTTTTTATGACAAGCTTTAGTGGTCAAGTCTAGGGTCCATTTTGCTACGTGTTCTTTTCTGATTGTTTAGATTTTTGTTACATTCTGCAAGTATTTTCTCCCATTCTTGAAGACTTCTCTTTCCACTGATATTTTTTGATGAACACAAGTTACTAATTTTGATAAAGACATTTTATTTCCTTATTTATTCCCTATTTTATGTTTCCTGTGTAAAAAAATCCTCCCCTTCCCTGAGATCATAAAACTCTTCTATATCAGGGGTTGGCAAACTTTTTTTTTTAATGGCTAGGTGGTTAATATTTTCAGCACTGTGGGCTGTATACCTTGTCGCAACTACTCAGCTCTACCACTGTGTCTGAATGTTTACCATATGTAAATGAATGTGGCTGCGACTCAAAAAAACCTTATTTACAAAAATGAGTCATCATCTGCCAATCCCTGTCCTAGACTATCTTTTGATGTTCTTTTAAAATTTCAATTTCTGTTAACTGCTAGTGTACAGAAACACAACTGATTTCTGCATACTCACCTTGTATCTTGTGCCCAGACTAAAATCACTTCACAGTTCTAGTACTTTTTGATAGATTCCTTAGGATTTTCTACATAGAGAAGATCAAGTCACCTGAAAATACAGTTTTACTTCTTCCTCTCTAATTTATAATCAATTAGTTATTTAATTAATTAATGCGTGCATGCCTTACTGTACTTGACAGGACTTCCAGAACAATGATTAACAGAAGTGGTGAGAACAGACATCCTTGTCTGGTTCACAACTTAGAGAGAATGTATTTATTTTTTCAATATTAAAGTATAACGTTAGCTGTTTTGAACAGCCCATTATCATGTTGAGGAAGTTCCTGTCTATTCCTAGTTTGCTGAGGCATTTTATCATAAATGGATGTTGGGTTCTGTCAAATGCATTTTCTTAATCTGATATCATGACATGGTTTTTCTTTTTCAGTCTGTTAATATAGATTACCCTGATTGATTTTCAAATGTTAAATCAGGCTTGCAATTCTGGAATAAATCCCATTAGACAGTCATGAAACATTACGCTTTTTGTACATTGGGGGAATCAAGTTGCTAACACTTAGTTAATATAAATAGGACTTAGGAGTTAACTTCCAGAGGTCCAACTGGTCAAAAATTAATATGAACTCATGGACTGAAGCATACATGATGTACGCTAATTCATTTATTTGGGCAGTAATGGTAAATTGAGGGGAAAATACCAGTTATTTATCTTGTCATTCCTATATGAACTTTTTACAGTATGATTATGATATTGTAGGGGTTTCTAAAAGAAGAGTGTTCTCTTTTAAAAGCATCTGCTAAAAATTTATGGATAAAATTATTGTCTAAGATTTGATCAGATATTACAAAAGGAGAGAAGTGGTTAGAAATACATATGAAACAAAACTGGTCATGAGTTGGTAACAGTTGAAAGTGAGTGAGAGGTACATGGGAGCTCATTATACTATCTGATCTACTTTTGTAAAGACTTGAAATTTTCAATGTTTTTTTTTAAGTGTCTTGGTCATTTTGAGCCATATACTTCCATATATATTCAGGAATGAATTTATTTTTTAAAAAGTCTGTTGAGTTTTTTTATTAGTAATGGAAAACCAATAGGTTAATTTGGTAAGAACCATAATGTCTTCTCATTTATTAACAGGGTTTAGTTTTCCACTTATGTAGGCTGTCTTTCAAATCTTTTATAACTCAAATGGCATAAATTAGGACGTCCTTCCCTGTCCCAAGACTGTAACAAAATTGTCTCATGTCTTCCTGTAGCAGTTTATGGTTTTAATTTTTTAAATGTTTACACTCCCTATCTACAACAGAAATTAGTATAAACCTAAGAAAAGAATCCAACCGTTTTTTTTCTAGATGACCTGCTAATTTATTTCTGGACAACTTACTCTGTTGTATTGGTTAATTTGCCTACTCCTGATCCAGTTTCCAAGCATTTTTAAGTACTATAGCTTTGCAACGTGCCTTAATTGGACTAAACATTACCATTCCCACCCTTCACTCTTTTGTTTCAGAGTTGTACTGGTCAGGGGCACTTGGTGGGCTTAGCTGGTAGAGCACCTGACTCTTGATCTTGGAGTTGTGAGTCTGAATCCCACAGTGGGTGTAGAGATTATTTAAAAAATAAAATCAAATCCTGAGGAGGCTGGGTGGCTTAGTCCATTAAGCATCTGACTCTTTGTTTTGGCTCAGGTCATGATCTCATGGTTCATGGGTTCGAGCCCCACATCAGGCTCTCACTGACCATGCAGAGCCTGCTTACGATTCTGTCTCCCTCTCTCTCTGCCCTGCTCTTGCATGCACTCTCTCTCTCAAAAGCAAATAAACTTAAACAAATAAATTAAAATAAAATCTTAAAAAAAATATTTTACTGGCTGTTCTTTCATGATTGCTTATCCATTTGACCTTCAGAAATTGCTTGAGTGGTTTAAATAAAACAACTTGTGGGGCACCTGGGTGGCTCAGTTTGTTAAGTGTCTGACTTCAGCTCAGGTCATGATCTCACAGTTCGTAGGTTTCAGCCCTGCATCAGGCTGTGTGCTGATGCCTTGGAGCCTGGCACCTGCTTCGGATTCTCCATCTCCCTCCCTCCCTCCGTCCCTCCCTTTCTCTCTCTGCCCCACCCCAACTTATGCTCTTTCTGTCTCTCAAAAATAAATACATCAACATTTTAAAAACATGACTGACTTGTAATTTCTACAAGGATCAAGTTAAATTTATAGATCTACTTAGCAAGAACAGATGTCTTATAATGCTGGAATACTGTACATTTTTCCACTTACTCAAGAGTTCTCAGTGACATTTTTGAAGTTTTCTTTCCACAGATCTTGCCGATTTTTCAGTTTGTTTGTTTATTTATTTATTTTTGTTACTCTTGGACTCCTAACTATTCTACTGCTTACTATTCCAAAAAAATCATACCAGATTTTTATAGAGTACTATTAAGATACTACTAAGCACAATCAAATGATTAAGAGGAAATATTTTTTTAGTAAAAAAGCAATTTCTGCCTTACACTAATTGTAACCATCCTGGTTTCCAGCATGACTATAGCTGCCCGGCTCCAGCCACGAGCACACACACAGGAAAGCCTCATTGTATGGTGGGGTCAGATGAACAGGAAGCAGGGGGCAGGCAGGTCACAAATAACTATTCTTTTGCAATTCTGACCACATATGTGTAGATTCCGACTTATCAATCTTACAAAAATGAGAACAAAAAAGGGCCAAACATGTATGGTGCACCAAGAATAAACCAAATATTTAACTACATATGAGAAAATTAAGATAGAAAGGTAATTTTCATATAACTTCAAATACTGTATTTCACAGCTTTCCATGTTTCTAATGTAACTGAACTGTCAAACTGTTTTCTTCTACCACAAATTATACTTCATTTACTCTAGCAGATTGGAGAGTAACAACAGAAATCAGAAAAATCTAGGTAGAGCTAGATTTAGTGGACAACTGCCCGTTCCTACAATATCTCTTCTATAATCTTTTAAATTCAGTTGATCTGTTTCATATATTTTTAATGCAAGCTCTCATTATCTTTTTCTTAAAGAAAACCAAAGTTATAAATTACTCTTGACATCCCTTTTTTCAACCAGTAAGAGGCCAAAACAAAAATTACTCGGCCCTACTATGGAAAAGCATCATTCTTGAACAATTAATTGGGCCACATTTTGGTAGTGTCTCTAAAACTTTTACTTTAACAATGTGACCCTAAATTTTTCTCTCAATTGTACTTCAAAGCATGTGGAGAATGAAATACCCTCAACAACACCCACCCAATGAAGTATGTAGAAAACAAAGCCTTTTTATCCATGAAATTATATTCAATTATAAGTTGCCATTTAATAACAGACCACTCTAAAAGGAAAGCTTCTAAGAGACTACTTCTTTAAAAGTTCTATAATCTTAAAAGCAGCCTTTTAAAAAAAAAGGTCAAATACACACAACATGAAATTAATCTTTTTTTTTTGTTTTTTTGGTTTTTATTTAGTTATTTAAATAATCTCTATACCCAACACGGGGCTTGAACTCACATCCCCGAGGATCAAGAGCTGCATGCTCTTTGACTGAACCAGCCAGGGGCCCCTAAACTTAACCATTTTAGAGTGAACAAGTCAGTGACACTTAGTACATTCACAATGTCATGAAACTACCACCTCTAACTAATTCCACAACACTTTTATCACCCCAAAATAAAACCTCATACCCATTAAGCAGTTAGTCCTCATCCGGGACCTCAGACTTCCAGCCCCTGGTAACCACCAATCTTGCTTTCTGCATCTACAGATTTACTTATTTGCATATTTTATGTAAACGGAATCATGTGACCAAAAAGTCTGGCTTCTTTCACTTAGCATGTTTCTGAGGTTCATCCACAATGTATTAGCGTGTATCAGCACTTCATTCTTTTTTATGGCTAATATTAGTCATTATATATACACATTACAATTTGTTTATTCATTCATTGATAAACATCTGGCTGTTTTCACCTTTGGCTATTATGAATGGTGCTGAACATTTATATACAAATATTTGAGTGCCTGTTTTGAGTTCTTTTAGGTACATACCTAGGAATGGAATTGCTGAGTCAAACTAATTCTTAATGTTTGACTTTTTCAGGAACCATCAAACTGTTTCCACAACTAATGACCCATTCTATACTTCCACCAGCGATGTATAAGGTTTCTAATTTCTCCACACCCTAACTTGTTATTTTCCATTTTAAAATTATAGCTATCCTAGTGGGTGGAAAGTGTGAAAACCAGTTCTAAGAATGTCCTAATAATTACTTAAATTCTGAAGGAAGGTAGAATACTGATTAAGTAGAAATGGGGAATTTTAAACTATTTCCTCCTCTTCCCGTCACCTCACAGAAAACTCAAATAAGTAGACTTTTTCTCCCGGAAAATAAGTAAAAATGTATTAGATATCAAGAGAATGAGAAAACAAGTCACAGACTGGGAGAAAACATTTACAAAAGCCGTATCTGAGGGACGCCTGGATGGCTCAGTCAGTTGAGTGTCCAACTTTAGCTCAGGTCATGATCTTTCAGTTCGCGAGTTCCAACCCCACATGGGGCTCTGTGCTGACAGCTCAGAGCCTGGAGCCTGCTTCAGATTCTGTGCCTCCCTCTCTCTCTGCCCCACCCTGTTCACACTCCATGTCGCTGTCTGTCTCTCTCTCAAATAAATTTTAATTTTAATAAAACTTTTTTAAATAAAATATAAAATGGTTAAAAGAGGGGTGCCGGGCTGGCTTCGTCAGTGGAACACGTGACTTTTGATCCCAGGGTTGTAAATTTGAGCCCTACATTGAATATAGAGATTACTTAAAATCTTAAAAAATCTTTAAAAAAATGGGTAAAAGACCTGAACAGACACCTCACCAAAGAAGAAACACAGATGGCAAATAAACATATGAAAAGATGCTCAACCCCATGTCAACAGGGAACTGTAAATTAAAACAACAACGAGATACCAGTACACACCCATGAGAATGACAAAATCCATTGCCGTCAGAAGACTGACGCCGAATGCTATGCTGGAGAGGACATGGAGCAAGAGGAGCTCTCACTGTTGGTGGGGCTGCAAAACGGCACAAGCCCTTTGGAAGACAATCTGGTAGTCTCTTACAAAATTAAACATACTCTTGCCGTACAATTCAGCAGTCATGCTCCTTTATACACCCAAAGGAACTGAAAACACGACCACACAAAAGCCTGCACGCAAACACTTCCAACAGCTTTATTAATGATTACCCAAACTTGGAAGCAATCAAGGTGTCCTTCAACAGGTGAATGGATAAATAAACCGTGGTACATCCAGACAATGGAACATTATTCAGCGCTAAAAAGAAATGAGCTATAAACCACAAAAAGTTCATGAAGGAACCTTGAAAACAGATTACTAAGTGAACGAAGCCAATCTGAAAAGGCTACGTGCTGCATGATTCCAGTTACACGGCGTACTGGAAAAGGTAAAACTATGGGGACGGTAAAAAGACGAGCAGTTGCGCGGGAGTGGCGGCAGGGAAGGACGAGCAGGAAAAGCAGAGGGTTTTCGGGGCACTGAAACTATTCTGTATGATACTCTAACGGGGATTCGGGTCATCATATATTGGCCAAAATCCACAGACTGGACAACACCAAGAGTGAACACTAAGATGAAGCAGGGCTTTGGGATGATAATGATGTATCCCTGGAGGCTCACTGACTGTAACACACGCGCCCCTCTGGTGGGGGATGCTGGCAGTGAGGAAGGTTTTAAGTGCATGGCGGCAGAGGGTATATGGGCACTTTCTATACTTGCCACTCAATTTTTTTGTGAACCTAAAACTGCTCTAGAAAATAAAATCTATTAAAAAGTATTAAGGGAGATTACTTAAAAATAGAATCTTAAAAAATGTTAAAATATGTTTTAAAGGTATTGGATTTATTTTAAAACAAATTGCTGGATTACTTTAAAGGGTCAGTAAAGGCTCACTCTAAGTTCATAGAATTATTAGCAACAGTTGTAACTAATATATGTATAGCAACTGAAATGTCCTAAATGCTATGGATGTAAATATAATCTAACTTGATTCTCATAATAACCCTTGGAATTAGATGCTGTTAGTGGATGTACTTCTGTTTTACACTTGAAGAAACTGTGGTTTTAGGAGGGTAACTCAGCTCTGACTACAGACCTGACCCTAGAACCAGTTCTTTCCACCACACTGACTGCAGCCGAGTGCCGAGCACTTTCCCCCATTAGCCAACACTCATAATGAGAATCCGGGGAGTCTGTGTCTGTATGAAGAGCAAAGTACACTTGTGGCTTTAGTTCTATAGCACATGGTGTCAACTCGCAAAACACGTTTAGTGTATGATAATGATTAATCGCAATACTCAACCCAGCAAGAATATCACCCTCCTCTCCATTTTTCTAAGGAGCCAGAAGCTGACAGACATTCACAGCCGGGGTACGAACTGTGCGGCTGTATTACACGCCAGCAGTCGTACCAAGGTCCGGTCTGTTCTTACCTGGCGGAGCCTGGGGTTCCTCCAGATGCACATGCTCACCTTAACAGGGATAAAGGGTTACTAGGGCCCTTTTACAAGTTAACAAGTGCTGGTGTTTCTTCATTTCCACGATAGGAAGGCAGCTATGTAAAACAGATCAGCAAGAGTTGCAAATAACCAAAGAGAAATAAAAACACAAGGGCGGACTGAACTCCTCATCCGCCGACAGCACTGCAAAATAACTCAGTTTTTATCCTTGCCCATTCAAAGGAGTAAGGGAAGCAGGCTTGTCATTTAAGGGTAAGAAGCAAACTCAGCAGTCGTGGGAGATTAGGGAGTCTTGGCAGTGGGAAAAGAGGGCCCAAAATAGACGTATTAAACACAGCTAGGTGAGAATTCTGATCAGCACATTATTTTTAGTGATTGCACATTTATAACGTTCATAGGCCCAGTTCAAAATTAGTTTAGCTACCAGTCTTTTGAAATGCCAGAAAAATTAATCCTCTCCCCACAACCATCTTCACAATGGAAATAATGACAAGATCAAGGCCCAGCACTGATTATGCCATCGCCCTGTAACCTTGCAAAGCCGCCATGACAGTTACAGCGTTCACTCCCATCCCACACCTTCTCCACTGCCTCCAGTTAAAAGGAACCTCTATGTTCCACCTGTGATTTGTAGGTGGGCACGATGGTGGGGCAGCCTAAGGAAAGCAGGAAGGGAAAGAAGAGAAATGCAGCAAAGGCGACTCCTAGTTGTTCCCCAGTATCTATTCCTGGCTTCATCCTTCGGAGGCTAAACAAGGAAGCTATTTGCTACCTAACCAGGTTGAGTCAAACTTTCAAGTAAGACTACGCTTGACCATAAACTGTCTCAGGTCACAAATTTCTCAGCTGGTATTTTCCACTGCTGTCAAATTATTATGTCACAAAGGCTGTTTTCAATCTACTTTGGACATCAAGAATCAAAAGACATATTTTAGAAGATTTTAAAAAGTCAAAAAATTAATACTGACAGAAAACAGTAATAGTTCTTAAGTTGCCCTTATTGTCAATCATTGCAAATATAACTAAATTTAAATGTTCTCATTTAGAAGCTCAGTCTCTTTGTTCTCTAACACTAAACACGTTCCTGCATCATTTCAAATATTTCCAACAGCAGTTCAACCTGTGCATCTCTTCTTTTCTTGAAAGTTTATTTATTTAAAAACATTTTTTTAATGTTTATTTATTTTGGGGACACAGACAGAATGTGAGTGGGGGAGGGGCAGACAGAGGGAGAGACAGATTCGGAAGCAGGCTCCAGGCTCTGGGCTGTCAGCACAGAGCCCGACCCAGGACTCGAACTGACAGACTGCAAGATCAGGACCTGGGCCGAAGTTGGACACTTAACCGACTGAGCTACTGGGGCGCCTCTGAAGTTTATTTATTTATTTAGAGAAAGTGTATACGCTACACAAGCAGGGAAGGGACAGAGAGAGAGAGAGAGAGAGAGAGAGAGAGAGAAAGAATCCCAAGCAGGCTCCATGCAATTAGCAGAGAACCCAACAAGGGGCTCAATCCTGGGAGCATGACCTGAGCTGAAATCAAGAGTTGGACACTTAACCGACGGAGTCACCCAGGCGCCCCTTCCTTTTTTAAAAAGTTATTTAACCTGTGCATCCCCTTCTTTAGAAGCTTTAAAAAAAATTAGGACTTGTTTGCATAGCAAAGGAAACCATCAACAGAAAGGCAATCTACCTAACAGGAGAAGATATTTGCAAATCACATGTCCTATAGGGGTTAACATCCAAAATACATAAAACACTTGTAGAATTCAACACCAACCCCCCCCAAATAATCCAATTTTTAAAAAGGCTTGAACAGACATTTCTCCAAAGAAGTATATAAAGATGCTCAACAGAAACATGAAAAGATGCTCACCATCACTCACCATCAGGGAAATACAAATCAAAACCATAATAAGCTATCACCTCACACCTGTCAGAGTGGCTAAAATAAAAAATAAAAGAAATTAGCGTCGGCAAAGATGTGGAGAAAAGTGAACCCTTGTGAAACTGTTGGTGGGAATGCAAACTGGTACAGCCACTGTGGAAAACAGTATGGAGTTTCCTCAAAAAATTAAAAACAGAATTACCAAATGATCCAGGTATTTACCCATAGAAAATGAAAACACTAATTTGGAAAAATATATGCACCCCTATGGTACTGCAGCATTATTTACAGTAACTAAGATACGGAAGCAATCCAAGTGAGCATCCACAGATGAATGGATGAAGATATATATATACACAAAGGAATGTTACTCCACCATAAAAATGAATGAAATCTTGCCATTTGCAATAACATGGATGGATCTAGAGGGCACAATGCTAAGTGGCATAAGTCAGAGAAACGCAAATACCATGTTACTTTTATTTCTAAACTTCATATTTTTTGAATAATTTTATTTCTAAAAAGTAACATCATTTAGAAATAAAATTATTCAAAAAATATGGAATAAACAAGTAGTTTTTTTAAACTCAAAGGTAAAAACTCCAAATGTCCCATAATATAAGTAACTTCTGTCTATTTTGTAAAACCATAATGCACAAATTTCAATGTGCATTTCAGTATGCATTAGTTATCAAATAATCTCTTTGTTGAGAAATCAAGCTTTTCCTACATGATCAAACTAAAGTAAGCAATGTGAATTATCTGGTAAATGAGGAAAAGGCAGAAATATATTTAGATATTAACATTCATTTATCCAATCAAAAACTATCTCTTGAGGATGTATATGCATCAGGCTCTTTCTGGTCTGGGCACTGGGGCTACACAGATCAATGTGACAGGAGACTACGGTTCTCATGGAGCCACTGTTAAGGTTCAGGATGTTCTTTGAACCCAAACATGACCATGTTTTTGCTCCAGAGAAAGATTAAGAGCACAAAGTTCAGGGGCACCTGGGTGGCTCAGTCAGTTGAGTGTCTGACTCTTGATTTTGAGTCAGGTCATGATCTCACGGTTTGTGAGTTCAAGTCCCATGTCAGGCTCTGTGCTGACAGTGCAGAGCCTGCTTGGGATTCTCTCTCTCTGCCCCTCCCTTGCACATGTGCGCACATGCACTATCTCTCAAAATAAATAAAGTTGAAAAAAAAATTTTTTTTAAAAAGGCGCACAGTTCAAATCGGCTTGGTTCTTTGGCCTCAGCGTGAGAAGCCAAGCTGTCATGTAATCTGTAAGAAAGACAGTTTGGGAAATGGGGGGAGGGGGAGAAGATGGCAAAACTGGTTGCCTTTTTTCTCCTGCACTTGGTCTTCACACTGTGATACAACCAACCATCCTTCAAGTTCAAGATCTTTCAACCATCCCATGTTCAAATGAGAAACCAAGGAGTCACCAGGGCCACCTTCTCCCTCTCCTTTATCCCTCGTCTCCAACCTGTTTCCAAGGTCCAAGGGATCTTCCCCTCTACACCTAGGAAATCTGTCCACTTCTTCCAGTTCCACCATGGCAAACCTGATTCAAGGTATGTACTTGACAGACTACTACAGTAAAGTACCCAAGGTACATGTGCTCTTCCCCCTCTCATCTATTCTCTACCCTGCAGCCCGAATTATCTTTCAAAACAAAAATATGGTCAAATATCCTACCCATCCCTGCTTTTATTAAAACTCTTCAAAGTAATGCCTCCCATTACTTTAAGAATTTAGATGGGGAAAACAGGAAATGAAACAAGGCTGGCTGAGTACCTACAAAAGCTAAATGAGTACATGAAGTGTATTATACTAGTCTCTCTCCTGTGTATGTTTGAGATTTTCCACAATAAAAAAAAAAAAAAAGTTAAAAAATAAATAACAATCAAGAAACAAAGACCTAAGGCCAAAGCCCATGGCTGACAAGGACCTCTATGGTCTAGCCCCACTGACCTCACTTCATGTTTGTGCTCAGCACCTCTGCACCACTGAACTGATTTCAATTCTTTAAACACTGCACTCCCACTTGATACAGAGTATTTGCACATGCTGTTCCGTAACCTGGAATGCCCTTCCCAATGCCTACTCAGCTCCCACTTGTTATTCACAGACCAGAGTGGCCTTCCCTAATACACCGCTGCCCATGTCCATATCAAGATTTTCTGTCAAATCGCCTCACTTGACTGAGGTTCTTTTCCTAGACAATATCGCTTCGGTTTGTGATCAAACATTTCTGAGCACGACAACTCTGACGTTCCTAAGAGAAGAGTCCGTGATTTTGCTTCTCGGTGACTACGAAGCATCTAGCGCAGGACTTGGCAGAGAGCCAGTGATTTAAAGGTAGTTGCTGAATCTATTTTACTACCTAAGACTAACAAGGGAACTGCTTTCAAACTTCCTGTAACAAAACACATTTTGAAGTTTTCAAAATTATTTGCTATTTTGGTCTCCGTTTTCCTCAAGTGGCTGTAGAGGAATCATTCTTATTTATTCCCTTAGCAGCGTCTTTCCTTCAGGATACTGGGAGTCCTTGGCATTCCTGTGATGGAAGTATCCTGGTTACCCACCAAAAATAACCACACAAACCCACAGCCTGGTCTCTTTTCACTCTTCTTTACAGTTGCTTCTCCTCCCTCCCCAAAATCAAGATCAAAGGAGTAGAGGCCACATGGCAATAAATTCCCTCTCAGACCCCAGGAACTTCCCTTCACGTCCCGCTCCAGATGGCTGGCAAGCGGCTTTCTATTAGGAATGCTTCACAGAAGCCCTGGGACTTCACTCCATTCTGCCTCCCTTGTGATCACCACGGACAGTCCTTCTGCAATATATTCCAGGCATCGTCACAGTGTCATTTAAATTGCATAATTCATGTGGGAAACTGACATTAAACGAGTCTTTTTATTTCATCAAAAGATCTGGTTGGTAGGGAGAAAGCAAAAGAAACTAGAAATAAATCAGATTTAAATATCTCTGATTATTTTAATGTGTGAACATTTAGGGTGACAACTCACATATCTGGACAGTGACATCTTGAACATTAAATTCAATATTTCTTAGAACTACAGTGCTATTCAGACCCTAAGAAATAATTTCGTGGCCAACCAGGAGGCTAAATTTGTCAAAATATCTTTTAAACAAAAGACTGCATGAAGCATATGGAACAGACTTCACCAATTACTTCAGACATCATTAATCCAAACTTATAATTGAGGAGCTGCTTACAAATTTAACTTTTATTCTATCTATGACATGCTAAGTAAACCGACAGTAGAGTCCAAAAACAGTTTAGGCACCATCAAGTACTTGCTCATATGGAAATAATCCATGTTAACTACTAGCCACTCTTATCAATTACAGCTAGATAGTGGGGACCTTCACTCACTAGGAAATACTTGAATGCTATGTATATATGTATCCATTCAGGCATATCTCCAATATAGTAAGGGCTTGGTTTCCAAAGACCACCGAAATAAAGGAATATCTCCATAAAGTGACTCAAATGAATTTTTTGGTTTCCCAGTGTATACAAAAGCTATGTATACAATATACTGTGGTCTATTCAGTGTGCAATTTGCATTATGTCTAAAAAGACAAGATACATATCTTAATTTTAAAATACTTTAGTGCCAAAAATGCTAACCATTATCTGAGCTTTCAGCAAAGGTGTAATCTCTGATCACAGATCCCACTAACAAATAATGAAAAAGTTTGAAATATGGCAAGAATTTTCAAAACGTGACAAACACAAAGTGAGCAAATGCTACTAGAAAAATAGACCAATCACCTGTTTGATGCAGGGTTGCCACAAACCTTCAATTTGTAAAAAGCACAGTATCTACAAAGCACAGTAAAATGAGATATGCCTGTACATAGTCCAGACTACTAACTAGCGATTACTGGCGAATGAGTCTGAATTAAGAAGATTCTGCTTAAAAAAAAACGAAAAATGAAGATCCTACATATCTTTTTTTTGTTTAGAAACACAAAATTGGCCCCAGTGCAGAGCAAGAGAGTAAGCAAACTTTAAATTCCTTTTTAAAAATTTGGGGTAATTTCTCTTCATAAACGTTAAGCAACTGCTAAACTTGTAGAATAAGACTATCTATTCAAAACCTGAATAAAGGCATTAAAAGATTTTCATTTATTTTTAGAAATTCTTTGCTAAGACTTTTTTGGTAAAAAGGTTTAACAGGAATTCTTTTCTAATCTAATGAGGAGAGTTCTTAAGACTGCTTTATTTTCGGGGCACCTGGGTGGCTCAGGCAGTTTAAGTGTCCAACTTCAGCTCAGGTCACCATCTCACGGTTAGGGAGATCAAACCCCACATCAGGCTCAGCACTGATACTGTGGAGCCTGCTCGGGATTCTCTCTCTCCCTCTGTCCCTCTCCTGCTTGCACTCGCTTCTCTCTCTCTCAATATAAATAAACTGAAGAAAAAAAAGATTGCTTTATTATTTGCTATTATAAAACCAGGGCTAAAGGGCAGACCTTCCGAAAACTAGATCATTCTCTACCTGCAGGAAAGGCTGCATTTCAATTTCAGACAGTGGGAGACTATCTTTAAGGAAAGACTTGACAGCTTATTACAGTATTTATTTCCTGACTGTCACTGGGGTCAGATGTTTGTCCTTGTATTTCACTAATTCCCCCTGGTAACATTAGTCCCATTCTGGTGTTTACTGGAGGTTAAGTTGGTTATATAAACCAGGCCATTTACTAAGTAATCCCTCTTCTGTTTTTCTCTTTAAGAAGTATGGCTCTTTATCTGATGATTACTAGAAGACTTAAAAGTGATAACCCTATATTGCCAATTAATCACAATGCTCCTGTGGAGCACTGACCACAACACTAGTGCTCCTACCTGGCAATGATCAAATGTTTAAATGAGCCATTCAGGGTGTCTAGCCAGCCTCCAGTACCAGGGCCCTTAAGAAGTTTGTTGATGTCGGGGCACCTGGGTAGCTCAGTCAGTTAAGCGTCCGACTTTGGCTCAGGTAATGATCTCACGGTTCTTGGGTTCGAGCCCCGCATCTGGCTCTGTGCTGACAGCTAGCTCAGAGCCTGGAGCCTGCTTTGGATTCTGTGTCTCCCTCTCTCTCTGTCCCTCCCCTGCTCACGCTGGCTCTCTCGCTCTCTCTCTCAGAAATTAAAAAAAAAAAATAGAAAAAATTTTAAAGAAGGTTGTTGATATCTACTGTTGCATAGAACCAAGTAACTTGATATCACATTCGTTGTACAGTTCGCCTGCCAATCTCTTAAAATGTGTATACAACTTTTTTTTTTAAGCAGGCTCTGCCCAATGTGGGGCTGGAACTCATGACCCTGAGATCAAGAGTCGCATGCTCTACTGACTGAGCCAGCCAGGCACCCGATGTAAGGAATTTTTGATCAGTCCTCTACTTCCTTATCTTTCAGCTTATTGTCTACAGGTGGAATTAAGTGACAGCTTCCACTTCTTCCGTACTCACAATGAAAAGCTTTGTCTGTATAAGTAATTTTTCCAGTCAAATCTAAGCTAGACACCCAGCGATCTTCAGGCTTACTGCCAGTCCACGATACAGTGCTAATTCTGCAGAACAGGCTACCCTCTTCCTGTACACAGCCAAGGCAATTACCATTCTCAAGAAGCCCCTGCACCATTCACCCAGGATGCAAAAGAAACACGTTAAGGGCACTGAAACTCAACCTACAGCAATGCCAAGAGATGTGACATACAGGGAAAGAAATGCGACAGCTGATCAGCCTGATCACTTCAGAAGGGCTGTGCTCCCAAGAAGAGGTGACTCACCACCAAGACAAGCTCCATAAGCCCCGGGCTTAGCAACATGACAACAAAGTGAGCGAGAAATCAGGTTTGTCTTTTCAAACCTGCACATGAAATTCCAGTTTGCAGCATCACTTGCAAATACAAAAAAAAGTCACAATATATGTATGACACGCTGAAGATCAAGAGCAGAGGAAGAACTGCAAAAGCATAAATGATACTGGGTTGATTTTTGTTTTGTTGCTTTTCCTAAAGGTATCTGTTTAAAGGCTGTGATTATATACTTCAATAATGAAGATGAATTTGAGCTTCACACAAGAGAGTAAATGTTATGCAATGTAATTTTAAATGTATAATAGATCAGTCTGATGAGGCAAAGTCCTTATACAGTTCTAGGAATGGACGACTTGACAAAACTGTGATCTATGGATTTGTTTGGTTTTCTTCCTTCACTAGAAAGCACTGGCCATTGGTTTTACAGAGGTGCATCATATATCAAAGTTCAAAAACACATTTTACATAATAATGGCTGCTGTGTTCATTAGTGCTAATAGCACTACATCAAGCACTACAGACTTGATGTAATCAGCTCTTTTTACCCTTCTGCTTTCCGGTTAATACATTTTTCTAACTCCTTTGTAAATTATTTACATTAACGGTGAAGAATAAAACGACCATTAAAACAAGGATAATTCTAAGGTACACCATGACTGTGAAAGCTGATTATTTGAACACATATGAGTTATCAAACACTAATTAGGCAGTACGCTTAAAAATACTCCTTGATTGGAGTGCCTGGGTGGCTCAGTCGGTTAAGCGTCTGACTTCAGTTCAGCTCATGATCTCACGGTTTGTGGGTTCGAGCCCCGCATAGGGCCCTGTGCTGACAGCTCAAAGCCGGGAGCCTGCTTCAGATTCTGTGTCTCCCTCTCTCTGACCCTCTCCTACTCATGCTGTCTCTCTCTCTTAGAAATAAATTTTAAAAAAACATTAAAATTAAAAAAAATACTCCTTGATACAAAAGGTAAGATATAAAAATTTTAATTTAAAGAAATGTAAGCACATCTCGTTTAGTGAGGATACTGAACCGAAACGGAAGCTCCGTCCCAGATAATCCTAGAATTTGCAGATCATCAGATGTGAAATTCACAAGTAGCCTAACTTCTGTTATACCACCTTACCCTAGACTGTCCTTTTGTGGCTTCTTTGCCATTTCACAACTATACTTGATGTTGCCCCACCCTTACTCTCTTGGTTTTGTTTTGCTGAGAATATAGATGCAATCTGAAAAGAATATCCACACTTTTCCATTTCTGTATCTCCCTACCTTCCTGCACCCAGGCCCTTTATAGGGCCCGGTGTCTTCTCTTAGTACTACAGAGGCATTACTTGTGCTCCAAGTGAAAACCAACCCATTTGTGCAGGAGATCTTTTCTATGCCCTACTTAAAAACACTGTGCCAGCAATTCTCCCCCTCTTCTGCATAACAATTTTACCTCTCCACCTGATCAGCATAAAACGTGTTGTACTTCTCCCTTAAGAAAAAATAAAACAAAACCCTCTTGACCCCACATCCCCCTTCTAACTACTGCTCTCCTTTACAGCAAAATTATTCAATAAAATTGTCTATAACTACTGATATATATTCTTTTCCCGCTCACTCCTGAATCTACTGCAAACAGAATTTTTTCCCCTTATCAAAGTCATCAATTATCTTCTTGTTGCTCAATCTACTGGTCAATTCAGTCTTCATCCATTTGACCCATCAGTAGCCCTTGACATGATGACATTCTCACTCTGCCCTGAATCAACTTTTCCTTGGCTTCCAGAACACATACTCTTCTGATTTTCTTATTCCCTTGCTTGCTACTCCTTCCTTATCTCCTCAGCCTCTAAATCCTGCAGTGTTAAAGCGTTTAGTCCTCGAGGTGTCTTCTCTTCCACATCTACTCATTCTCTTTGTGGTTCTGTCCAGGGTTGTGGCTTAAAATACCACTTATGGGCGGACAACTTTCAAATTCATACCTCCAGCCTATTCCTCACCCCTGAATGCCACTTTCTATACAGAGCTGATCTTTTCCCCATCCCAAACCTGCTCCTTCAGGAGTTTCCTCCATCCCAGGGAAATGGCAGCTCTACCCTTCCAGTTACTCTGCTCAAAAACCCTAAGGCCACCCTTGACCTGACTCACATCTTACACTCCACCAATCAACAAAATCCCACCTTCAAAAATAACCCAAGTGTGACTTCATATGACCTCCACTGCCACCATTCCAAAGACCCTGACTAAACGAGATTATACCTAATAAAGTTCCCACCAGCGTCTGGCACAAAAAGCACTTGATTAACAACAGTGCCCCTGAGGGGCCAATGCTATTTTCGTATTAATACTAAGACATTATCTGCCCTTTCTACTCTTATTCTTTCATGTGTAGAGTGGAGTTTTCCAGAGGCTACGTGACAGGTAACAATGTCATCACTCCGACCATTAACGGAATGTGTACTTGTATAGTCTTGTTATCTAGAATTTTCTAAGGTAACAGGTTTAGGATATAAATATGTTTCTCAGAGATTAACTCAGTTTGAGCATTCTGTGCTCTTACCAGTCATTTATACCTGCTATAAATTCCTACAACCTAAATATTGCCCTACATATCATTAATCCAAATTCCAAAGCTTTGCTTATGCCCATACAAAAACACAAGGCATACATTTTGTGGTCTAGTTTGACAATAGTATTTTTCAAATTTTTAGAGTTTTCTAAATTTTTAAATTGTATCTAAAACTGTTACTTTACCAACATTTTATTACTTTAATAATATTTTATTCTCAAATAAAAGAAAATGTATTTTTTTATATTTAAGGATAGATTATTTCTTTACAAAAGGAAGATTAGGAGACTTGATTTCTCAACCCACAGTTGCACCATCCATGTCTAAAGATGCCGAAAATGATGAAACTGACCATATCAGTGAGTTGTCAGATTCATGAAAGGGAGGAGTCTACTACAAGGAAACTGGATGAAACTGTAAATAAGAAACAAAAATATGATGGAAGCCATCCTACCCTTAGATTTGTAGATGTTAATAATGTTTCATGAAACAAAGTGTTTTCTTTTTTTTTTTTTTTAACTTTTTAAAAGTTTATTTATTCATTTTGAGAGAAAGAGAGCACCAGCAGGGGAGGATCAGAGAGATGGAGAAACAGAATCCCAAGCAGGCTCCACACCATGAGCACAGAGCCCAATGTGGGGCTTAACTCATAAACTGCGAGATCGTGACCTGAGCGGAGATCAAGAGTCAGCCACTTAATCAACTACACCACCAAGACACCAAGTATTTTCCAATATTATCCTGAAGCATCGTTCTGAGACTAACCATTCAAAAAAAAAAGGAACGCAATATTTGACACAACATAATCAGGAGGGATTTATTCCTGGATGCAAAGGCAGCCCCGCACCCACATATCAGTGTAATATACCACACTAACCAAATAAAGCCCAAAATCACATTGTCACCTCAGTAGATACAGAATAAACATCTGACAAAATGAAACATCAATTCATGATAAAAACTCTCATCAAAGTGATACCCACTTTGTGCCTCAACGTAATAAGGGCCACATATGACAAGCCCACGACTAACAGCACACCCAAAGGTGAAAATCTGAAAGCTTTTCCTCCAACATCAGGAACAGAACAAGGATGCCCACTCTTTATTGCTTCTCGGCCTTTTGGCTAAGATTAAGTGTAGGATGCCGACTCTTGCCACTTTTATTCAACACAGTACTGGAAGTCCTAGCCAAAGGAAAGAAGGAAGGAAGGAAGGAAGGGAGGGAGGGAGGGAGGGAGGGAGGGATAGAGGGAGGGAGGGAGGGAGGGAGGAAGGGAAGAAAGAAAAAGAAGAAAGGAAGAAAGAAAGGGAGAGAGGGAGGGAGGGAGGGAGGAAAAAGAGAGAGAGGAAGGAAGGAAGGAAGGGCATCCAAGTCAGAAAGGAAAAAGTAAAACTGTCACTATTTGTAGATAACATGATCTTATCTGTAAGAAAACCCTAAAGATTCCACCAAAGTTAGAACTAGTAAATTTGGGGAAGGTGTAGTATACAAGTTCCATACTCGAAAAATCAACTGCATTTCTATACACTAAAAATGAACTATCAGAAAAAGAAATTAAGAAAATCCCATTTGCAATTACATTAAAAAGAATAAAATACTTAGGAATAAATTTAACCAAGGGTGTGTGTGTGTGTGTGTGTGTGTGTGTGTGTGTGTGTGTGAAAGATATGGACATTGAAAATTGTAAGACATTCGTGAAAGAAACTGGAGACACAAATAAATGGGCAAATATTCCATGCCCATGGATGAAAGAATATTATTAAAATGTTCCATACTACCCAAAGCAATCCACAAATTTAATGTAATCCCTACCCGTAACTGAATGATATTTTTCACAGAAATAGAACAATCAGTCCTAAAGTTTATATGGAACCACCAAGACCCCAAATAGCCAAAGCCATCTCAAGAAGAACAAAGCTAGAGGCAGTTCCAAATTACATTACCAAGCAACAGTAATCAAAACAGTACTGGTATCAAACAGATACACAGATCAGCGGGACAGAACAGAGTCCAGAAATAAAACCATGCATTTAAGGTCAATTAATTTATAACAAAGAAGCCAAAACTACGTAACACAAAAAGGATAGTCTCTTCAATAAAGGGTGCTGGGAGGGGCGCCTGGGTGCCTCAGCTGGTTAAACGTCCAACTCTTGGTTAAACTGGATAGCCACATGCCAAAGAATGAAACGGGACTACTGCCTTACATCATACACAAAAATCAACTCTAAATGAATTAAAAGACTTTAACATGAGACCTGAAATCAAAAAAATTCCTAAAAGAAAACACACAGGGGTAAGAATCCTTAACATCAGTCTTGGCAATGATTTTTTGATTTAAGACCAAAAGCAAAGGCAACAGAAGTGCCAGGCTGGCTCGGTCAGTAAACCATGTGGGTCTTGATCTCAGGGTCGTTGAGTTCGAGACCCATGTTGGGCACAGGGTTTACTTCAAACAAGCAAGCAAGCAAACAAACAAACAAAAAGCTGGGGTGCCTGGGTGGCTCAGGTGGTGGAGCCACTTTGGCTCAAGTCATGATCTCATAGTTGTTGAGTTCAAGCCCCACACTGGGCTCTCTACAGTCTACACAGAGCCCACTTTGGCTCCTCTGCCCCCCCCCCTCTTTACTCCTTCCACGCTCATGTGCATGCTGTCTCAAAAATAAATAAACAAAAAAATTTTTTAAATCACAAAACTCCTTTAAAAAAAGCAAAAACAACAAAATAAAAATAAACAAGTGGGACTACATCAAACCAAAAAGCTGCAGAGCAAAAGAAACCATGAAAAGGCAACCTTCCAAACGGGACAAAATATTTGCAAATCATATATCTGATAAGGGTTATATCCCAAATATACAAAGAACTCATACAACTCAACAACAACAAAACAAAAAAGAAAGAAAAAGATCTGATTTTAAAATGGGCAAAAGAACTAAATAAACAATTTTTCGGGGGTGGGAAAGGGAAATAAACCATTTTTTTTCAAAGATGACATATAAATGGCCAGCAGGTACCTGGAAAGATGCTCAACATCGTTAATCATCAGAGAAATACAAATCAAAACCACAATGAGCTATCACCTCACACCTGTTAGAACGGCTGTCATTAAAATGACAAGAGATCACAAGCTTTGGGTATGGAGAAAAGAGAACCTTTGTGCTATTGGTGGGAATGTAAATTGGTGCAGCCACTGTGGAAAACAGTATGGAGGTTTCTCAAAAAATTAAAAATAGAACTACCAAATCCAGCAATTCAACTTCTGGGTATACAGATGAAGGAAACAAAGTCACTATCTGGAAGAGGTATCTATATGCCAATGTTCACTGAAGCATTATTACCATAGCCAAGACATGGAAACAACCTAAGTGTCCATCAGATGGATGAATGAAATGTGGATGGATAAAGAAAATGTCACACACACACACACACACACACACACAAATATTATTCAGCCAAAGAAAAGGGAAACTGCCATTTGCAACAACATGGATGAACTTGGAGGGCACTGTGCTTTGTAAAATAAATCAAAAACACATACTATATGATCTCACTTACATGTGGAATCTAAAAAACAAACAGAAACAGAGAACAGACTGATGGTTATGAGAGGTGGGGATGGGAGGGTATGAACAGGGTCAAAAGTTAAAACTTTCAGTTACAAGATAAGTAAGTTCTGGGAAGGAGCGCCTGGGTGGCTCAGTTGGTTAAGTGTCAGACTTGAACTCAGGTCATGATCTCACAGCTCATGAGTTCAAGCCCCAAGTCTGGCTCTGTGCTGATGGCTCAGAGCCTGGAACCTGCTTCAGACTCTGTCTCCCCCTCTCTCTGTCCCTCTCCCACTCACACTTGGTCTCTCTGTCTCTCAAAAATAAATAAACATTAGGGGCACCTGGGTGGCTTAGTCGGTTAAGCGTCCGACTTTCGCTTAGGTCATGATCTCGCGGTTCGTGGGTTCGAGCCCTGCGTCGGGCCCTGTGCTGACTGCCAGCTTGGAGCCTGGAGCCTGTTTCAGTCTGTGACTCCCTCTCTCTCTGACCCTCCCCTGCTCACGCTGTCTCTCTCTCTCTCCTAGAAATAAATAAAACATAAAAAAAAAAAATTTTTTTAAATAAATTAACATTAAAAAATTTTAAAAACAAGTTCTGGGGATGTAATGTACAGCATGGTGACTACAGGTAACAATACTCTGTTGTGTACAGTTATTTGAAAGTTGCTGAGAAAGTAAATCTCAAAAGTTCTCAACACCAGAAAAAAAAATCTGTAACTATGTTATGTGGAGAAGGCAGACAGATCTCACCTTAACCAATCAAGGTTAACATCACCAATCAGTCATACTGACATCGTGTACCTTTTGATATGATGCACTGACAACGGCACATCACTTCTGAGACATTACTGCCAAAAATGCATGACCTCAATCTAATCATGAGAAACCCTGAGACCCAAATTAAGGAATATTCTACAAAATAATTCACTACGTATTCTGTGTGAAACTTAATTTTCTTCAGACCCTTCAAGACAACCTATCGTAAGACTGAATCTGTACTTAAGAGCAGATATGAAAACCCAGCTACCAACTATCTAAAGGGTATTTGTGGATTTGTAAAAAGTGTAAAATACCGCCAATCTTTTCACTGAACCTCACACTGTTTCTTCTTAATGAGCACTGGGGGAAGAGGGTGGCAGTGGAGGTGATAATTCTTTAAGATGGTTGGCTCTCATCTTCAAAACAAAATGTGTACTTTGTGAGACTGGAGAAAGATAAAACAATAATTACTGTGGTTGCCAATATGATCTTTTGTGATTTAACAACATCATTTACAACAACAGAGAAACATTTAAATAAATTATTTCATCCCTTCAATGGACACATAGGAATAAAATGTGAACGGCTGAGTTCAGGTTAGGAAATAAAAGGTTTATCATCCATGAAAAAACAGTTTATAAAATTGCATTTAAACCAATCACAGTGTTGTAAAAAACAAAAACCATACTGATTAAAGAATTTCCTCCCCATGTTTTAGAAGAAATTATATGTAGTATTACCCTCCCAACAACTGGGAGCCTTCCGTGTATAAAGCACCACTAGACACCAGCGAAGATAAACTAGGAGCAGGAGAAGCGCATCAAAACTCTGGTAATTTACAACTTAGTGGGCTCAAAAGAGGGGAAGTTCTCCAAATTCACTACAGTGAGCGTGAAATATCATTATAACATAAGAAAGACTAATAGAATGGCCTTCCAAAAGAAGTTTTTGGCATTCAAAATTTGCCAAAAATATCTGTTTCTGATAAATTCACTTCTTCCCACAACACACAGGTGCTGGCTCTGGGATGCGTGATCAGCTGCAGCCAAAAGTGACAATAAGCAACAGAGGCTGCTAAAGTCAGTATAGATTTTATTTCTATAATTGTATCACAGCCTCTCATTCCACCTGCTTTTTGTTTTGTTTTCCATGCTGGTGCTGGGAGTCAGCTTTAGAAATGTATCTTTATTCACATTTCTTCCTTTCCACTTAATTTACCTTCTTCTTGTGGATCTGTCAGAAAAAAACACTGCTCTTTTCTTCTTTTGTACACATTATTTCACCAGAAATATAACAGTAGACAGATCTGAACGACCTTTTGGTTTTAGTTTCCTTACCTCACTAAAGTGGCTGGATTTTGTCTAAGGTTACTTCTAGGCTTACAAATGTAAAAATCCTCCCCTCCTTCCATAAAGCCCTTTCAAAGTAAACTCATATAGCTCCATTTCCTGCATTTAAATCCTTTTTAGGGAAGCCTGGGTGACTCAGTTGGTTGAGCATCGGATTTTGGCTCAGGTCATGATCTTGCAGTTCGTGAGTTCAAGCCCCACCTTGGGCCCTGTGCTGACTAGAGCCTGCTTCGGATTCTGTCTCCCTCTCTTTCTGCCCCTCCCCTGCTTGCATTCTGTCTCTGTCTCTGTCTCTCTCTCAAAAATAAATTTTAAAAAATCATTTTAATTTAAAAAGTTTTTAAATAAAAGTAAGTAAATAAATAAATCCTTTTTACAATTTGCTCCATTTAAATTCTTTCTTTCCCAATTCCTATGCTCTTGGATCACATGCCACACTAAAGTCTACCTTTGTGCAGTATGTTAGGCTGCTAGGATCAGGATCTGATATTTTTTCAAGGTCTGCACAATGTGTATTAATGTGGTGGCAGCAAACTTCTACTTACCCTTCAACAGCCAGATTTACTCCTTTCCCACTATTTCCAACTTTCCAGTTCAGCATTAGTCACCCCACCATTCTGTAAGTGTTCTGCACAGCATCCCATTGTAACACTTATCTCACTGCCTCATCATTATTTGTTGATCACTGTGATTTCTTCACTGGATCCTGTCTTAGGAACAGTGGCTAACAATTCCTGAGTGCTCCATACATACCTGGGAGGCACTTTATCTTCCCTTGTTCAGGTTTCAGAGAACTTCATGAGTCAGGTGTTATTTATTCCCACTTTAGAGATAAAAAAACAGACTCCTCTGACCTTACATATTGCTCCTGAATCAGTCCCCAACCTTGAAACATCTCTTCTGTTTCCCTTCCTCTCTACAGCTCCTACATGCAAAGGCATAGGGAAATACAAAAAGTATAAATGCTATAAATTCTATCCTCTCTTTTGAAGATGGAATTTAAGTTTCCAGAGTTCTAAAATTCTCCTTCCTGCTTATAGTTTATCCTCCGTGGTGCTCTATACACAGCAGGCCCACAACTGCTTTTGAGGATACTTACCATTCAACCTCCAACCTTATAAAACTATCATTTTGATCCCAACCATACCAGTCTGTCAGACTTTTTCCCCTCTAAAATACCTCGACCAGACAACCCTTTCAGTATATACATTTTATTTCTCAGAATGATGGGGCCATCTGGAAGGAACTTTCTCAAATTCACATTAATAGAATTCAGGCTCTAGGCTTTTTCCTTTATCCACCCTGACATCTCAGATGAAAATGCACTTCTTTCCTGAAACCAGTCCTAATCAACCCAAAACCACGCTGGATCCCCTTCTAAACATACCTGTTCTCCTCCTTCCGACCTACCTATATCCTATCCATTTCCTAAAGCCCAAGATTGATTACTTCAGTATTTTGTCTCCAACATGAAGCACACCCTCCAAAGCACAGCGTCTCTACACTTTTTCTAACTGCTCCATCTACTTTAGTCCTGTCTCTTCCGCTCCCACATATGACACAAAATAGCCACTGTTCAACTGCACTGAAATGCCTAAAGGAAATTTAATTATCAATACAGAGAAGCAGTCTTCCTGGAAACCAGGGAACACATACCCAGTATTAAAAATCATCACTGCACCTAGAATAGTGCTTTATATAAAGGACTCAATAAATTCCTGTTGATCAAGATAGACCTTGGAGACTATAATGTGTATTTTAAGAAGCATCCTAGAGCTTTCATAAATCTGTATTATTAAAAAACATTTTTGGGGTGCCTGGCTGGCTCAGTCAGTAGAGCACGCAACTCCTGATCTTGGGGTTATAAATTCAAGCCCTATGTTGGGTGCAGAGATTACTTTTAAAAAATGAAATCTTAAAAAAAGAAAAAAAACCACATTGGGATATCTGGGTGGTTCAGTCAGCTGAGTGTCCAACTTCAGCTCAGGCCCTGGTGCCGTAGTTTATCAGTTCTAGCCCCACACTGGGCTCAGTGCTGTCACCCCATCAGCACAGAGCCTGCTTCAGATCCTCTGTCCCCCTCTATCTCCCCTGCTTATTATACTCTCCCCCAAAATAAATACATATTTTTTAAAAATTTAAAAAAAAAAGCTTTTATCTGGTCCTTGACATCCACAAGGTTTAAAATATTAAAAAGTCACACATTCTCAGATATTCTTTTGGACAATTCTAAAAAGAGAAACTATAAGCATCAAGGGTAGGAAGGATATGATGACACTGGTAAGCATTTAGTAAAAACATCAGTGTTCAGACCAATGTCAGCTACACTGGCTCTAATGTGACTAGATTATTCTTTGGCCAGTACTTGAGCAGGAAGAAACTTTTACCACAGGAAAAAAATAGGAAAATGTTAAAGCTCTCCCAGAAAAAAATAATAAAATAAAATAAAATAAAATAAAATAAAATAAAATAAAATAAAATAAAATAAAATAAAATAAAACAACTTAGACTCAACACATACATATTTCTTCTGGTGTACTGAATTAGTGAGGAGGTTACCTTAAAAACTTCCAGGGCATAAGACAGGGTTCCTGGGTTGCAAGCAACAGAACTCAAGCCTGGCCATCTGTGGCCAAAGGGAAATATCAAAGGCTCTGATCATTGGAGAGGCAAGGACTAGAAGGCCAGGCTGGGAAGACGCGCCCACACCAGGGCACTCCGGGCTGGCAGCTAAAGCTTCGGGCACGATCTAAAACACAAACATCTGGTTGGCACACAGTCACTCCTCTTCCCCAGCCCTCCCCACAGCTTTCTCAGGAACCAGATTCCAAGCACTGAGTCACCAACTAATGGAGCCTGAGTCCTGCATCCACAGAGACACACCAGGGAAGGGAGCTAGTGCACTGGCCATTCGGCTTTGGGGATGGCAGGGTGGGCCCTTCCTCCTCTCCAAAAGAGGATTTCTCCAAAGAAGAATGCCCTCAGGAAAGAGGAGCGGACCAGAGACCCTAGAAATAAAAGCACTTATCCCTCTCATCCAGGACGTATCCACTTGCAGAGTCACTCACAGAATGACTCTACATTCTATGCTCCAATCTTCTGCCAGAAAAATCAATCGTTCAATACACTCTAAATCCCTGCACCAGAGCCCACAAACTCTGCTACAGAGGCTCTAATGTGTGTGCTATTGCCTCAGCTGCCCTTGGCCTCTTCTGCCCAATCTGACGACAGCATACCCTCCCCCTAAGTCCCTTGATTAAGTCCTCTGCCAAGTCCTTCCCAGATACACATCTTATCAAATCAAAGAATTTATCTCCCCGCTTCTTTCTTCCACAGCACTCTATTTCTAGTTTAAAATTTTTTTGTTTTATTATAAAATCAATCCACAGGGATTTTTTTTTTTTTTTTTTTTTGCAAAGTTTATTTTCTATGTGAAAGTGCATGGGTGGGGGAGGACAGAGAAGGAATGAGAGAATCCCAAGCAGGCTCTGCAATGTCAGCACAGAGCTGAATGTGGGGCTCATGAAATCATGACTTGAGCCAAAACCAAGAGTCGGGACACCTAACCAACTGAGCCTCTCAGGCACGTCACAGGGACTATTTTAAATAAAGCTGTAAGTTGTTAAATCAGTTTTCTCTTCTGTACTTAAAATACTTTCTTAGACATGCAATAAAGTACTGGTTTTTAATGGAACAAAGTATTGATACCATGAAATAAAAAGTAAGCTAAATTCTGAAGGATTTCCCTGGGTTCAGTGGCAGCTCCAAGGTTCCAAACCAGTAGGGTTCTCTGCAGAGACTTGTTTTCAAGTCCTTGGGGATGAGAAGTGTCTTTATTTCTGTCTCAGACACTGGTCAGGTGAGACCCTCTTAATTTCTCTTTCTCCAAGTACAGATTTGGGGCAGAGAGGGGGAGGCAGGCTGAGGACAAGAGCTTCCTTTGTTCAGAGAAAGGCTTCTCTTTCTCTTTTTTCTGTCAGGCTTGGACATTTGCCTAAATGATGGTAGGTGCTCCATCAATGACGATCTGAGGAAAGGAGAAGGAAAGACAGTGGTCCCCTTAGCAGTGCCATGCTCTTATGAACAGGGCCCACCATCACCAAATACTCTGCCCTGGCTGGTACCTCTGCTCACGCTAAAACTGTCCAAGAAGATGAAGCCAGAGAATCACTGAAGGACTCTATTTGAAGATCTTCTACTTCAAATATCACATTGTACTGCAACTGCTGGTTAGTGATCAACCTCCACTGTCAGACTGTGAGAGCATGAGAGCGGGGGCGGCAGTGGCCTCAGTCACTGGAACACAGCACCGGACGCACTGCTCAAGAAGCACAAATTGAACATGCAAACCAGGGCTCACAAATTCCCACAACCTTCTTCTCACTGCAATTCTCTACAAGCCCAGGTTCCAATAAAGTCAGAAACTGCCTTTTTTTAGACTTCGGTACAGAGCTGACACTGAGCATTCACTTGTGCCAGGCTCTGGACCAAATGTTCTGTATGAAGTGATTTCACTCAGTTCTCCAACAATACAATAAAATAGGGAGGTACTATTATTGTTACAAGAGGGAAAAATGAAGCGAAGAGACGTACAGCAATTTGCTTCAGATCACCAGAGTAGTGAGTGGAAGAGCCAGGGTTCCAATCCACGTCTGTCTGACTCCAGGGCCTGAGCTCTTAACCACTACAGACATCAAAACACAAATTGGCACTCTATGCACCCGGGCAGGGGGCACAAGTGTGTGAAGTCAGTCAGACTATTCTGACAGGACTCATCATGTGTCCAAAGTAAAGAGGTAGGAATAGTTTCAGCTCCATAAAGAAATAGGCACTCTCCCATTTTTCTTGGAACGTATAGTCCTTTGATCTCCCACTTTACCACTTTAGAGTGAAACTTACAAAGGTAAAAGAACTATCTGGCCTTCCTCTTAGGGCTACTTTAGGGAGGCAGTAGCACCTCAGCCACCACAATAAACATTAGCTGTTGCTGGGCCTCGATATCAAGGGGACCGCAGGGACTGGTAAGGACTGTGGCCCACTGAAGAGGGCTAGACAGTCCAAAGGGCAGCCACCAGTCAGCTCTGGCCCCAGTCATCATACAGGAAAGCTGGCCCACACCAGCCAGATCTTCTGATTTTCCAAGAGAAGCCTAAAAACCAGGCTTCTTATTTGAAATTTTTTCAATATTAAAATGTTGGCAACTAATTTAAAAAAAACTGTTTAATCATCTTGCAGCCCAAATGCAGCCATAGGCCATCAGCCTACGGTCCTCATGACACTTCAGAGCAAACAGGTTTCCAAAGGCCTCTGACTTTCCAGGAGGTCACCTATCCGGTCCAATGTCTTCCATCTGGAATATTCTTCACCAGCTAACCCAAATCTAATCAAGACTTCGAGGTGTGGCCTGACACCCTCCGTAAAACTGCCCTGACACTTCAGCTCATCTTCAGAGACCCCTCCAAATTCCCTTAAACACTCCTCTCCATCACTTCTCTAAGGGCCTTAACTTTTACATTCTACACTACAACCTGCAGACAGCTCATAGCTCCTCAGGAGCTCACATTCTATTTACACATCTTAACCTCCTCAGTTGGAGTATTCTATATAGATATGCCAACTACTTTCATAATTAAAAAAGAATTCTTTGGGAAAAAAAAATCACTCATGGTGTCTAGCAGAAGGATGACACCAAGCTATGTCCTTATTAAATAGTTGGTGAACCTATTTAAATACCATTGAAATATAACTATTATACAAAGAAACTGGATTCTTTCTCTAACTCATTTAACCAATAAAATGTAAAAGTTTCATCTTATTATTATTAAAGACAGTCTCCCCAAACCGCAAAACCTCTCAGGGAAAAAAATCACTGCACTGATAAGTAGAAAAGCCCTGAGTCAGGGCTCAGCACACTTAGCAAATGAGGACTGAATATAAGTCTAACAACCAAGTCATTTCTGCAAAGAGGAAGAAAATATTAAATGATTAAAATTCCAATTATTCAAAACATATTAATTTAAGCTACTCACAAAAATAAAGTGTTCTATAAAAGCATATAACTTCTCTTAATGCATATTTTACTAGGATTCCTAAATATTCAAAGGAAAATCACTTCCTTTGTTTTTAATTTTTTTAGTGACCTATCTACACCCAATGCGGAGCTCGAACTTATGATCCTGAGATCAGGAGTCACATACTCTACTGACTGAGCTAGCTAGATGCCCCCATATACTTCTTCCTTTCAATAGAAGTAGAAGCACTGTATGTCTGAGTTCATACCCAATTCTGTTCATCGCTGTTAAGCTGCTCTTATAAAGTACATCAGAAGGGCGCCTAGGTGGCTCAGTCAGTTAAGCCTCAGAGTTGGCTCAGGTCATGATCTCGAGGTTCATGAGGTAAGTCCCCGCATCGGGCTCTGTGCTGACAGCTTAGAGGCCGGAGCCTGCTTCTCATTCTGTGTGTGTGTGTGTGTGTGTGTGTGTGTGTGTGTGTGTGAGCGCGCGCGCGCCCTTCCCCTGCTCTCACTCTGTCCCTCTCTCAAAAATAAATAAACGTTTAAAAAAAATTTTAATAAAATACCAGAATAGTGTTAAATAACCAACTAAGAAAAGATTTTCCAGGCAGTTCTTTTTTTTTAATAATATCATCTAACATACCTTTTTTTTTTTTTTTTAAGTAATCTCTATGCCCAACATGGGGCTCAAACTCCCAACCCCGAGAACAAGAGTCACAAGCTCTACTGAGCCAGCCAGGCGTCACTCCAGGCAGTTCTCTAAAAGGACTTGACTGTTTTATGAACGAAGAGATCAACTAAGTGTGTATACAAAGAAAGTCTATTTAAGGGATCAGTTCTTTTTTATGTTTATAATAGCCTTGTCTTCACTATAAGTTTGTTTCTACTTGTGTTAGACTTAAGTTTTCATTGTTTTGTAATAATTTTTTTTACATGGAATAGACATTCACTCTCTCTCCTTTTGGAAGTGCTCACAAAATACACAGACATAAGATAAGGTTTCATGATAATCGGGTTATTAACTTCCCATTTTGAAAATGAGTTAAAAAGTATCCTAAACTGTCTAAGAATTTCTTAAAGTATATTTGGATAAAGCACATGAAAGGCATGATCATACCTGCCTCAGATACACAACCAGACCTGCACAACAGCCCACTCCTGGTTAACTGCGCGAAGAAAGCAGCAGTAGCACACATGATATAAATGATAAAATGTCAAAAATGGAAAAAAAAACAACACACTCATGTTTGCTTTGCAAGTACTTTTGGTGCTCACATATGAATATTTTGGTATCATTCTAGTAATTTTTTTCTATTTCACAGAATAAGGACATCACACTACAATAATCTTCTTCAGCTAGGTTTCCCACACCCACCTCTGGGTTGGCCTTTTGGGGGACTGGTGCAAGGAGACAGAAAAGAAGGGTAAGGCACAGTCTGTGGGAAGGAAAACCCCTGGTTTTCTTCCTACTTGCAAAGGGTAAACCCCAGTTCTTCCCAACTGGGTGTTTCTTTCCTGAGAGTCTCCTTCACTCCTCACAAAGTACACTTTGCTTCGGACACTCCTGGTCACCGAATCGGTGGGGTCCCCCTACACCAAGCAGGTCTCTGCAACACCAGCTGGGGGGTCCTACAATTTAACTCAAGTCTGACACTATCTCTGGGTGGCATCTCCCTACCCGAAGGTAGCGTCAGATCTTGCACGTTAAGAGCTTAGTCCCATAAGACCGCCACTGCCCTTTCAGATGCCAGTCACAAGCCCACGTTACCACCAGTGCTTATGACCAACTGGCTACTGATGGGACGTTCCAACAACCCCCTCCGTGGGTTTGATTAATCTGCTGGAGTGGCTCCTAGAACTCAGAGTAACACTTCATTACGTTCCCCAGTTTATTAAAGAATATGGTAGAGGATACAGATGAAAAGCCAGATGAAGAGATGCATAAGGCAAGGAGCTTCTTGTCCCCGTGGAGGTGGGCTGTGTCAGCTCCCTGGTAAGTGTTCACCAATCTGGAAATTCTCCGAACCCTGTACTATAGGGACTTTTATGGAGGCTTCATCACGCCGGCATGATCGATCATTAACTCCATTTTCAGCCGTTCTCCCTGCTCAAGGGAATGGGGGGCAGGGCTAAAAATTCCAACCTTCTAATCACGGCTTGGTCTTTCTAGTGACCAGCCTTCACCCAGAAACCATCCAGGAGCCCATCCAGAATTTGCCTCATTAGAACAAAAGACACTCCTATCACCCAGGAAACTGCAAGAGTTTCAGGAGCCCCGCGTCAGGAACAGAGGTCAAAGACTAATATTAGAACAAGAGATGCTTCTAATGTCATCGTATAAGAAATCACAAGAGGACCGGGAGCTCTGCGCCAGGAAGCGGGGCTGGAGACCAACGCACACCTTCTATTATCTCACAGTCGGTCTCAGGAAGAGCCACCATTCCACTCGGAATCCTGCCTCTCCCCCACCCACGCCACAGCTGGGGACAGAGGCACGTGGCCCAGGCGAACAACTCCCCACCAGTGCTAGGAAGGTACCCTGGCTTGCCTCCGAGTGGTCCAAACAGTGAGAACTGAGAAATCGGCAAACCCAGTCTGACCCAGACAACTGCCAGGCTGCTCTTCGGGGGCCTGAAGCCAGTGAGACAAGGAGCTTCCACACGCGAGCGCTTTCCTGACACACAGAGCCCATTGCCAACACTGATTTTACACACACACACACACACACACACACACACACACGTGCGCGCGCCACTCCATTCCCAGCAGTTCATTCTAGAAGGACCTCTGGCACTTAAGGTAACCACACCTCAACAAAACTAGTTAAGTGCTGAAAAATCATATGTGCCCAAGTGGCCTGGATTCAAACAGGTTTCTGGGAAAAACTGGCAAACCTCGATTAAACAAAAATACCCCAACTTTCATTTGCAATGCACCACAGTTTCCTCTTTTATAAGATGCCTACCTGAGTCTTTAACGGCATCTCCTTTGCACCTTTGGAATTTTGTACTGTGCCCATATATTATCTATTCAAAGTAGCTTTTCTGACTAAACTACCCTAAGAATGTGTAAAGAAACTCTAGGGTCCTTTCAGATTTATCTCTTAAAAAGCAGGACAGTACTTTTTCTCTCCACTAGTTTATTAGCCAGAACCTTTTCTAATTAACTCTTGCCATCCTGTCACAGCCACTTCTACTCCTCACAGTCAAGGGAAAGAAGGCGGTTTTGTGGGCTGTGGCCGACTTGGCTGCTGGGTGGCTTTAAGGGACAGAAGGACAGAGGTAGAAGAGAGTAAAGGAAAACCAGGAGAACTGGAAGGGTAACAAAGTCCGACGAGAAACGGGAAACGGTGGCCTCCCACCTCGGCGACATCTCCCACCACTCTCCTCCACTTGGCTGCCAGCCACTCTGGCCTGCTTCCTGCTTTTCCTCCTGGCCAAAGTCACTCCCCACTTGGGGCCTCTGTAACCCCTCTTCCCTCTGCCCTGCCACTCAGAGACTACCTGGCCACGATTTGCCTCCTCGCTCTCGGTCCCATCACACACCTACTTCCTGCCCACCACCACCACTGCCCGAAATCAAGTTCACTGGTGTTTCTGCTCACGTACTGTCTCCCCACATTTGTTATCAGAAACTCCACAAGAGCGAGAGCATCCACTCTGCCTTGTTTACAGCTGCGTTCCAAGAACAGTGTCTGGCCTAGAAGCACGCATTCGATAAGGTTTGTACAATAAATGAGTAAATGAATGAATGACTATAACAACGGACAGCTTGCCCTACTCAAAGGCTTAGTAAGCTAGGAAGCAAGGGTTTTAAGAAGCCTGGGGAAAAGACTGCGGACATTCTTGAGCAGCTCCATGTTACTGTAGGGTAGAAATTCTCAAACTGGATTCAAGGAAGTTTTCTTAGGTCTGAGAGGATTTTACTCAGCAAGTTGACTTCAGGTGCATATACTTTATTACTCAGTTTTAAGTTTGGGGGTTTTATTTCCAAATTTAATTCCTTATCCTTCTTTTATCCATATATCTTTTTTGCCTGTGATGGTTCCTTTGTTCTGTTTTCCTATGTTAACCACCACAAAGGGAACACTTCAAGACTCAGCACTCACAAACCTTACATCATGTCTCTTTCACTCTGACCTAGATAAAGAACAAAACGACGATGACAGGAAAATGTTATGACCATTCCTATCAACCTTCATTTTCAAATTAATTACTCTACTATCAACTAAACTTTGGAATCTAGATTTGACATACATTGTTGGCTATGAACCACAATATATTTTTAAGTTTTGGGTTTTTTTTTTTTTTTTTTTGGAGAGACAGAGAGTGTGTGAGAGGGGGATGTGTAAAGAGAGAAGGGACAGAGGATCTGAAGTGGGCTCTGTACAGACAGGAGAGAGCCCAATGAGGGGCTTGAACTCAAACTTTGAGATCATGACCTGAGCCGAAGGCAGACACTTAACCAGCTGAGTCACCCAGGCGCCCTGGCTATCTACTGCTTGACTGTAGTTTGTTGATGTACTTATTTACTTATTAATAAAAGGCTCCGGGCTATCAGCAAAAGAAAAATTCTTTCCCTCAAGTACTAAGTCACTAGGACTGAAGATCAGTACATTTTATCAACCATACAACAGAAATCCTGCAAGACGGCACAGATTCACAAGTTCAACATCTGAAAGAAATCCTAAGTGCCCTGTCATGGGACAGTCCGCTGAGATTCAGAAAAGATTTACCACCAAATACACATACACTCCCACTGGGCTGATACTCAGTGTTATCAGACACCTTGTCACTAAGACACCGGAAATGAGATAGAAGACGTCCCTGAAACATTTTTATCAACACATTATTGGTACATTCAGTATATCTGGAGTATTTTCAATTCCTCTACTAGACTGTAAGCCTAAAAGCAGGGACAATGTGTTTGTTCATTCATTCATTCACACAGTCAACAAGTGGTACTGAGCGTATACTGTCCTAAACAACAAGGATACAGGAGTGAATAAAACAGACAAAACAGACAAAAACTCCTATCCTCATGAACTAGCTTGTATTCTAGAGAAAGGAAACAGACAACAAACGAGTACATAACATATCTTGGTGGTGATCTGTGCTGCCAAGAAAAAACGAAGCCTAAGATACACAGTATCAACAGGCTGGTGTATTATATAGCATGATCGTTAAGGGCCTGTCTGATGAGACGAAAACTAAGCAAAGACCCAAGAAAGCAGGCCATGCAGAGAATATGGGGAAGAAACAGTACAGAGGCCAGTGTGGCTGGAGGAGAGGAATGAGTAAGAGGGAGAGTGTTAAGAGATGAAGCAGAGCCATGGCAGGGGACCCGAACACCCAGAGCCTTAGTTAGAGGTCATGGTGAAAACTGGATTCACTGAGATGGAATACCACTGGAGCAGAAGAGTGGCATGATCTGACTTCTATGTTGGAAGAATCACTCCAGCAGCTGGTAGACAAGACTCGAGGAGTGGGGGCAGAAGCAGGGAGAGCAGTCAGGAAGATTCAGCGGTAATGCAGACAAGCGGCAGTAATGGGTTAGGCTAGGACCGCACAGTGGAGGTTGAAGAGTTAAGGTTAGGCAGGATCTGTTGTCAGATTAGACGTGGGTATGATGAAGGGAGAAGCCAAGGATGACTCCTAGATTTCTAAACTGAGTAATTGGTAGCATGGAGATTTTACTTACTGAAAGAGGCACAACAGTAGGAGAAGCGGGTTTCTGTTGCTGTTTGTTTTTTGGTGGATGGAAGCAAGAATTTAGTTTGGGTATTTTAAGTTTGAGATGCCTGTCAGATACCCCAATGGAAATACTGAGTAGAGGGGCACCTGGGTGGCTTAGTCGGTTGGGCATCCGACTTCGGCTCAAGTCATAATCTCGCAGTTTATGGGTTCGAGCCCTGTGTTGGGCTCTGTGCTGACAGCTAGCTCAGAGCCTGGAACCTGCTTCAGATTCTGTATCTCCCGCTCTCTCTGATCCTCCCCTGCTCACGCGTGCGCGCTCTCTCTCTCAGAAATAAATAAAACATTTAAAAAATTTTTAAGAATTTAAGAAAAAAGGAAATATTGAGTAGATTACAGGATAGTCAAGCCCTGATTTCAGGAGAGAAACTGGGGCTAAATACAGACAGTTGAAAGTAATCAGTATAAATACGGTATTTAAAGATGGGACTAGATGAGATCACCTACCACATGAGTGAGTGCTGGGGTGGAGAGTGGCTCAGATTGTGTCCTTGTGCACTGCAATGAAAGAAGTCAGGAAAATGAGGAGGAATACAACAATACTCACAAGGAGCAGCCAGAAAGAAAGGGAAGAACTAGAAAAACGCCCCAGAAGCAAGGTAAGCAAAGTGTTTCAGGAAGAAAGGAAAGATGAGGGAACAAGGACCGAGAACTGGATTTGTTAACTTGTCACCCTGCAGACTGGTTTGGGCAGAATCACGGGAAAGAGTGCCTGACTGGAAGGTGTTCGAGACACGATGGGAACCGGGAACGTGGAGACAGCAAGTACAGAAAAGTTTTGCTCTAAAAGGAAAGAGAGAAGTGGGATGGTAGCTGGAGGGGATGTGGGGCAAGGGAGCATTTCTTTTAAGACGGGAAATACTTCACCCTGTCTGCCCAGGGAATGATAAAGCAGGGAAGGGAAGGCACTGAAGCAGGAAAGCCAGGACACGTATGGGAGTGAGGTGGCGGGGCAGGGGGCGTGTACAAATGGCTTGAGGAGGAGCCAGTCTTATCCACCTGTGAATTCCCGGGGTCTTACACAGAGATTAGTCCGTAATAGGGCTCTCAAAACAATGAATAAATGAATGTATTCTCAAACAAGGGCCCTTCCTTTCTGTACTAGGCTATGAAAAAATATAGATTGCTTCACAAAGTAGATAGGCAACACTGTATTTACTGAGAGATGAGAATGGCTCAAAAGCAATAAAAAAAAAAAAAAAAAAAGGTTAGGGCAAAGAATGGGAAAAAATAGTCTGCAGTCTGCAGTAGGAGTTCAGACCAGAATTCACATCTCAGGAGCCAGGCAGGTAAGGAGGCAGTGGGAGAGGTGTCTAACGGCCTAAGTGGCATTATTAGGTAGGCCCAAGGGGACGCACACACACAAGAAAGCCTCCAGGAAAGACAGAAATGTCCAGTCAGATGACTGGATCAATGCAGCCATCATGACCTTAGAGCAATGTAATACCGGCCAATCACCGAGATGTGGTACAAAAAGATTCTCCAACCAGCCTAGGATCTACTGGAAGCTCTTCGTCATGGTTATCGCCTCTGGGATTGCCACCCGTGCTTCACTCCCCTCTCTAGAGCCCAGGGGAAGGTGTGGTCTTGCAGTGACGTCCTTCCACCTGCTCCTCTAGGACAGTGTTACTGACAAACACTCAGGCCACCAGAGTCTCTGCCCACTGAGGAGCTCCAATGTCGATCATCTCCCCACCCAGCCTCGTGAGCTCGAGGAGCTGAGAAAACGAAGCGGCAACCCCTTGTGCCAAGAGATGGAAAAGCTCAACAAACCAACCTAAGACCCTTAAAGACAGGGTTGTCCTTTCTTATTAAAAGCAGTTTTAATACACAAGGAAATCGAACTAAGAATGATCCTATTAGTACTCATTTCTTTTTCCTGGAGTAAAAACAGACCTGATAGGCACAGCTTTAACTTTCCTAGGCACTGTGACATCATCTGGTGTTTAGCCTGTGTCGCTGCCCTTTCTGAGAGTATTTCACATGGCTAGATAGTTCAACTGTCTAAAAGGCCTGTTATACTCCCCTCCACTCCACTCTGGAGAGGGTACAAAGCAAGCCCACCCCTAGTGTGTCTCACTTCCTGTCGTTATAGAGGCTCCAAAAAAGGGGGAAGGGGTTAAATCTCAACTGGAAGTGCTTTCGGAGAGCCAAAGGTGAATAACCGGACAAAGATGAATGTTATATTACCCAACCCAGAACAATTAAATCTTACTCAAGAGATTGGTTTCAGTTTCTACAGTTTAGGATAAAATATTAACTGGAAGATATGGCAGAGTAAAAACGTAAGTGTATATGTATTTGCTAATCTTGTTTGTGGATCCAAGATCTTAAGTGGAGGTCAACTGTTGGACATCGAGTTGTCTTTCACACACCACACCCATCATGACCTATGTTTTCCAGTTCCAGTTCAGGTTTATGTAAAGAAAAAAAACCCTGAAAACACTCATGAAGTGATTGATGTGCAGAGTCCTTCTAGACTTTCAAGACTCCCTCTCCATTTTTTTACAGTTTGCTTACCTATATAATTGAGCAGTAATTTCTTTTAATGATTTGAAATTACTGAGTCATTCCAAAGCATTTGAAATACTCACAAAACCATTCTTTTTGAATTCAAATTTCTTGGGCTTACATCATATTTAATTACACTGTATAATTACAATAACAAGTATGATGAATATAAACAAATACAGGAATAAATACAACCGAACCTTTGTAAGCACACAATTGGTTGGGAGGCCTCATGGGGGGAGGGATATATCAGACCCCGTGGCTCACAGAGCAACAACAAGCATTCAGTGCACCAAGTTGGTTAAAGCAGAGGTTGGGTAAGAGACTGTCTATTGTATATCAGGCTCAAAGTACTGTAATAAACGTTAGTTATCATGAATGCCCCAAACTTAAAGGTTTTAATTCATCGAAATGCCAATAACAATTAGTAAAACTTGTAAGTGGGGGGATTTTCCTGCTATTGATTTCTTGTTTATCAATAGGAAAAACATTCAGAGGTTGGAAGGAAAGGAAATTCCGTGTCTTCATGAAGTTGGGCCTGTTTGTTCTTCTGTCTCTGCCACTGGACTCTAAGCCCCCTACGTGTCTGTTTTCCTCTAACAGTAGCTCAATAAACTTGCTCAGTAAACTTGCTGAATATGTTCCCACATCCTAACATGAATCATATAAATAAAATTTTCTAGGGCTGAGAAAAAACAAATGTTAGAAGGTCTGATTCAGTCTATTACCTGATAATATTTTCTGTTTTTCTTTACATTGCAGGTATGTTTCCTGGCATTGGTTAATTAAATCTATTAACCAGGGTCCCATTTATACTTCCACTACTATTACATTAATGCTAATAATATTCTGTAAACTACTCTATCTTGATTAAAGCCATTAGTTCCCATTAAAAAATAAAATCAGGTTTAATGTCCTATTGAGTTTGAATTTCACATTCCCACAATATGTGGCAGCTAATACTTCCAGTTTCTAGCACTTCTATTGAGAACATAAAAGTTCTCCCGGAACTAGCAAATTACTTCCCTTCTAACACAATTATGTAATCTGAGAACTGAACGGCACCCTAGAGATTATTTTGTGGCCCAAAATCCCTCCCAATTAAGGGATCCCATCAAAAAGTACTCAATTTGGGGGGCCGGGCAAGAATGTTTATCTTTAAATTCCACATTATGGAGTTCTGCACCCATAGAAGGCTCTTAATACATACTTGTTTAATTGAACTGAACAAGTCTAAAATGGGTGCATTTCATTAATTTTCTTGTTCTTTCTGGGCTTTTGCTGTAAGATCCACTGAATCTGTAATTAAAAGTGTGCATGAATCTCCTGCTCATTAACCAACGTTCAATAAAGAAATTCAATCACTGAAACTCTACGATCAGTCAAATGTTTTAACATTTAGGCTGCTAATGTCAGTACATAATAAAACTAACAGAAAATGGAAAAAATCAAGTTTTAGTTTGCATATGATCTATAAAGAGTTTCCAATTTGTCCAAAATACTCACCCATTCTCAATTTCTAGGATGATTTTTTTTTAAAATGAGTAACATCTTGCATCATTCACACAACTAAATTATACACCCTTCTACTTATAATTGGGGTGCTCACAGACTTAAACACAGCATTGAAGTAAGACATGTTGTTATGCTAATTAATTTTCCCTCCAGTTAAAACAGACTTGTGATCCCGTCTGATTTCCCATAATATGATATGATAAGAGGACAAAGCCTGTGGAGCGGTAAAACACCACCAACAATTTTACTTTACTCAAGTATGTATTCCAAAACTACATAATTTACAGCATGGCCCTACTTAGTACCTCTATGACCATGCATCCGTTTTGAGGACTTTTACAATATAGGATAGGACACAAGATATATTATTTCCAAATTCCATTTCCTTCTGTTTTGCTGAAAGGGAACACACACACACACACACACACACACACACACACAAACACACAGGGTCCCTCAACAACACAATTACTGCTTTACTAAATTTTTTCAGGCAATAATTTAAAGTCCCACTTCCTCCTAAATATCTCTGGACAGCAACTCTTGGCAATCCATCTGGCTCTTTCATCACAGCTTCTTTTCATAACTAACGGGTCAAGTTCCGCTCCCCCCATTTCAACACCATGCACTGTACTCGCAGCCCGCTGCCACAGCCCACTGCTGAATGCCAGAATATAGCATATTGAATTTCACTGTCCTTCATTGTTTCCACTTTAACTGCCATTTTACCACCATGCACAGGAGACAGACGCTTTCCCACAGGCATCTTATGAATTTCCAAAGCAGCTAGTCTTTGTGGATTTACAAAAACGTTTGTCTTCTCTAAATTCCCTTGAGCACCACAGAAACGGCTCTGGGAAGCTGAGATTTCTTTTCCTTTTTTTTTTTTTTTTTTTAAAGTACCCCAAGCAAAAAGAAACTGATTTTAAGCATTTCTATTTTGCTAGCAAATTTAATCCTAAGGGCCTTCCTACAGGGCAATGTCAGGGAATAGATCTTAAACACCGCTTTCGGCCTTCCCAGTGAAAATGAAATATTTTCAGCCCGTAAAGATTTATCTTATCAAATGCCCTTTCTTCTCAGCGACACCAGAAGGGCTACCCAGCGCACTGTAAAAACAATTGGCTTTGGCTTTTGCACTACGCCCTAAATCTTCCTAGCCGACCCCCCCCCCCCCCCCCCCCCCCCCCCCCCCCCCCCCCCCCCCCCCCCCCCCCCCCCCCCCCCCCGCCTTAGGCTCACAGACACACATTATCCCTCGGCAACCCCCAACGTGCCAGTGAAGTGGACCATTTCTCTGGCACAAAGGGCCGGCCTGCGCCTCGTGCACCGCGGCCTCTGCACACATGTGCGGGCTGACAAGTGCTGAGCTGCCCTTCCTGGATCCAAAGCTGGAGGTCTGGCCCGAAAGCCACACACCCCTTCCCACCCACCGCCTTCTCTCCGCCACCACTCTCCCCGATGACAGGCGACCGGCTCCGAAGCTCCCTCCGCCGGATCGGTGCCGTGGGGCCACGCTCGGACCCGCTTCCCCTCCGCCCACCGTCCTTTTTCCTCTCTCCTCTTCTCTGGCTCAAGAAATCCGTCGAACTTCATTCAGGCCGAAAGGAGCGGCCCTGTCCGGGGCCCCCCCGCACACCCTCCCCCGGCGGCCGCGCCCCCCGCGCCTCGGCCGGCCGCCGACTCCAGCGACCCCCGGCCCGCCCGGCCGGAGCCTCACCTCCTCCTCGCTCTCGCTTCGGAAACAGAGGCACGCGGCCCGCTTCTTGTAGCCGTCGCCGTCATAGGTACGAGTCTGATTCGACTTGAGCTTCATCATCCTCCGGGCCCGGGTGGGGGTGCGGTGCGGGTCGCGGGAGTCGAGGGTGGGGAGCCCGCTCCGGACGGCCGCGCGCGCGCGCGTCCCCGGCTCGGCCAAGGGAAGCAGGGAGGGGAAGCCGCTTCTCCGCTACACGGCTCGGCCGCTGGCCCGCCACGGCTGCCTCATTCCCCCCGGCCCAGGCCCCGCGCCGCCGCCGCCGTCACGGCCGCCGTCGCCGCTGCCGCCACGGCCGCCGCCCCCTCTGCCGCCACCACCCCCGACGACGACCGCGCCGCCATCTTGGGCGCGCTGCGTCAGCGGCGTAAAGCCGCGCCGGCCTGCGGGACGGCCGCGCGCTCGCGGCGCAGGCCGCGTCCGGGAATCGCACCCTCCCAGTCCGCGCGGCGTAAACGAGCGTCTGGAATGAAAGGGCCGTGTGAATGGAGGCGGCCGTAACGCCAGGGGCGTAGGGGTGGGGAAGGTGGGGCGTGCGCGGAGGAAGTCCGGGGAGAAAGGGGTGCGGACGCATGGTCGTCCCGCTCGGCTGAGCAGCGGCCGCAGCGGAGATCCGGCTGTCCGGCTACGCGGCTTGGCGGAGGGACAGCGGGGACTTGCCCAAGGTCACATCGCAGTTCCACGGGCGAAGATGACCCAAGGTCAGGCCGCCCGGTCTCGGCCTTGACCGTTCATCTGGGAGTGGGTGAAGGGGAAGGTCTGAAGGAAAAGTGGGATGCAATTAAACGCACTGGAGTGTGCAACCTAAAATACCTGGGATTAGGCACTGCACAGCAACCCGGGTTCGGGGGAGGGTGGGGGTGGCACATTCAATTGATATCCAGAAGCTGTGGAAGTCGTAGGAGCTGGGACATTAACAGATGTTTACCCTGCAGTCCTTGATTGGTGCAAAAACAGATGGTTCCTCTTAAGGTAAACAGAGGGGCCAGAAAAGGAAGATAGAGGTTTGTGTGCACACATAATGGAAATCATAAGGCATCATCGTTTCGGTCAGTAAAGGAGGACTGTATAGTGTGGATGTCAAACATTCTCCAGGGGAAAATATATAGCCACACCCTGTGGAGTAAGGAAAAATGTAATCCCTGAATATACAGTTATTTGTCTGTGAATTGTTTCTTTTCCTTCTTTAACTTGCTTGTATTTGGCACAGTCAAAAAATCAGGTTCTGAAACCAAACCTGGGTTGGAATCTGAATTATATAATTTATTTACCCCTCTGTTTGGCAGCTGGCACATAGTAGTAACTTCATACATTGCAACTCATATTACTGATATCTCACTCAACCCTTGCCTCATAAAATGTGGATTTTTAGTTAATTTGGGTCAATCCACATACACTACAGTTCCCAAAATCTTGGCCATTTTGGTTGTCTTTATAGCTTTCTCTTCTGCCATTACATCTCTAAAAGGAAGGAAGAAAGAAAACAGGTTCTGACTGTAGAAATCCTCTAACATGTTTGTCAAAAATTTGAAAAATATAGAGGGCATGCAGATTAAATCCCGTATCTCTGAGCACATTCAGTAGAGATTTGTAGCCTGCTTCCCCCCCCCCCCCTTTCCTGGTCTTTTCCCCCATGTTATTACTTTTTTTTAAAAAAAATAACATTTCTAGGGGCACCTAGGTGGCTCAGTCGGTTGAGCATCTGACTTCAGCTCAGGTCACGATCTAGCAGTTCATGAGTTCAAACCCCGCATCCGCCTCTGTGCTGACAGCTCAGGGGCTGGAGCCTTCTTTGGATTCTGTGTCTCCCTCTCTCTCTGCCCCTCCCCCACTCATGCACTGTCTCTCTCTCTCAAAAATAAACATTTAAAGAAAATAACATTTCTAATTACTACCTAATAGTCCACCACAGGGATGCACCATCAATTATTTTACCTTTTCCCCATTGTTAGAAGCTTAGGTTGTGTCCTGTGTTTCATTAGAATAGCAATGAATGTCCGCGTACATAAATCCTTAACCCTATTTCAGATGTTTCCTCAAGGTAAATTCCCAGAGGCAGATCAAGGGGGTAGTAATATCTTTATGGCCCTCACTGCCTTTTGCCAAAGGCTTTGCAGAAAAGTCGTATGAGTGCAATCACTCCAGCAGCTAGAAGTCACACTGTACTATCTGGTACTTTCTTAAGGTTGAGAGCAGAAATGCAAAGGACATTCCAGGTCTTGGTACATGAGTGAAGATATTAAGCAAGTTAGATTGTAAGCTTCTCACGGGCAGGCCCTGTATCATTTACCTCCATGTCTCCACCTTATAGCACAAGGCCTTGTCCAAAGTAAGAGCTCAGTAAATGTTGATTAAATAAGTGGGGGCAGTTTTCCTGTTGTTTCTACTTCCTTCCCCAGCTTTTATGGGCCTGTCTAGTTTCAAGAACCCCCTAGACCACTCCAGATTTCTTGCCTTGGTAGTAATTACTCTCTTTGTTCAGGAAACATTAACCAAAGGATTCCACCCTTTCCTGGAAGATAATGGCAAAGACCAGATTTCAATTCATTAAAAAATTATATTTATTAATATATTATTCCAGTTAAATACTTCTCCGAAAGTGCTACAAGAAAAAACTAACATGGGGGTGCCTGGGGAGCTCAGTAGGTTGAGTGTCCAACTTTGGCTCAGGTAATGATCTCATGGCTCTTGAGTTCTATCCCCGCATCTGGCTCTCTGCTGTCAGCGCAGAGCCTGATTCAGATTCCTCTATCTCCCTCTCTGTCTGCCGCTCTTCCAATCTCTTTCTCTCAAAATAAATAAACTTTAAAAAATCAATTATCTAAGTTCCTACTTTAAGAAGTTAGTAAAAAAACAAGTAAATTAAACCAAATGTAAGTAGAATAGAGAAGAAATCGATGAAATTAAAAACAATAGAGAAAATTAACAAAGCCAAAAGTTGGTTCTTTGAAAACACTAATACAATTCATAAATCATGAGCAAGATTGATAAAGGAAAAAAGAGGAAAAAGCAAATTACCAATATTAGTAATGAAAAAGGGGATGGCACTACAGATCCTACAGACATCAAAATAGTCGTAAGGGAATATAATGAAAAACTCTGAGCCAACAAATTCAACAAGTAGGTGAAATAGACAAATTCCTAGAAAAACAATTTACCAAAACTAACAAAATAGAAAACTGGAACATCCTTATTTATGTAACAAACTAAATTTGTTGAAAGCCTTGTCACAACTTTAGTTAATAAAAATGAGGGGCACCTGGGTGGCTCAGTCGGTTGAGCACCCGACTTAGGCTCAGGTCATGATATCACGGTTCGTGGGTTCGAGCCCTGCTTCGGGCTCTGTGTTGACAGCTCAGAGCCTGGAGCCTGTTTCAGATTCTGTGTCTCCCTCTTTCTCTGACCCTCCCCTGCTCACGCTGTCTCTCACTCTCTCAGAAATAAATAAAACATTAAAAATTTAAAAAAATGTATTGATATTGGTTGTGACAAAGGTACCATATTAATGTAAGATGTCAGCAATAAGAGAAACTGGGTGGGGTTATAAAGGAACTCAGTTACCTTTGCAACTTTTCTGTAGATCTAAAACTATTCTAAAATAAAAAGTCTATTTTTAAAAAAAGCCTCCCTACAAAGAAAACTCCAGTGTCAGGTGGTATTTTGGTGAAATCTATCAAATATCAAAGAAGTAATACCAGTCCTACACAGACATTCAGAAAATTGAAGAGGTAAGGGTACTTCTTTTTTTAAATTTTTTTAAATGTTTTATTTTTTTCCGAGAGAGAGAGAGAGACAGCATGAGCAGGGGAGGGTCAGAGAGAAAGGGAGACACAGAATCTGAAACAGGCTCCAGGCTCTGAGCTAGCTGTCAGCACAGAGCCCGACGTGGGGCTTGAACCCATGAACCGTGATATCATGACCAGAGCTGAAGTCGGACGCCCAACCGACTGGGCCATTCAGGTGCCCCGGTAAGGGTACTTCTGAACTTGTGTTATAAGGCAAAGATAACCCTGATTCCAAAATCTGATAAAGACATTACAAGATAAGAGTTATCTAAATTCCTATAGATCTATATTCCTTATGAATATGGATACATACCCAAAAAAAATGCTGAACAAAAATATCAGTAAATAGAATCTACCCACTGGGCGCGTGGGTGGTTTTAGTAGGTTAAGCATCCAACTCTTAGCTTTGGTCAGGTCATGATCTCTCGGCTTTGTGGGTTTGAGCCCTGTGTGGGGCTCTGCACTGGCAGCGTGGAGCCTGCTTGGGATTCTGTCTCTCTCCTCTCTCAAGTGAAGTTTTTCAAACTGTAAAAGGATATCTCTCAACAATGACTAACATTATACTTAAAGGTAAAAGATCAATCCTTCTCCATGAAGATCAGAAACAGGGCAAGAATATCTTCCCACCACTACTAGTAAATATTGTACTAGAGAACTTAGTGAAATAAAAAATGATAAATGAATATAAGGCATAAGATTGGGAAGGAAATAAAACCATCACTATTCATAGACAACATGATTATATATGTAAGTAAATCTAAAAAAAAAAAAAGGCTACGCCCATAATACTAGCACTAATAAGTGAAATTAGCAAGATGAAAGGAATCCAGATCAATACATAAAAAGTAGGTATATTTGTTTAACAAGTAACAAACAACTGGAAATGAAATTTAAACAAAATAGCATCAAAATAGCATCAAAAATGTTAAATATCTAGGGGTGCCTGGGTGGCTCAGTCGGGTAAGCAGCCAATTTCAGCTCATGATCTCACGTTTGGGAGTTCAAGCTCCACATCGGGCTCTGTGCTGACAGCTCAGAGCCTGAAGCTTGCTTCATATTCTGTGTCTCCCTCTCCCTGCCGCTCCTCTGCTCATGCTCTGTCTCTCCCTCTCTCTCAAAATAAACACTAAAAAAATTTTTTAAGTCAAATATCTAAAAATAAACCTAACAAAAATTGTTTAAGTCCTATATACTGAAAACTACAATTGCTGCTGAGAGAAATTAAAGACCTAAATGAATGAAGGGGATGTATCATGTTTATGGATTAGGAAACTCAATATGGAAAATCCATTCTCCCTAAATTGATGTATATATTCAATGCAATTTCTACTTTTTAAAAATTTTTTCTAACATTTATTTATTTTTGAGAGACAGAGCATAAGCAGGGAAGGGGCAGAGAGGGAGGGAGACACAGAATCTGAAGCAGGCTCCAGGCTCTGAGCTGTCAGCACAGAGCCCGACACTTAACCGACTGAGCTACCCAGGCGCCCCTGCAATTTCTACTTTAAAAAGTCATCAGATTATTTGGAAAAAGTAGACACAGTGATTCTAAAATAAGGGGCGCCTGGGTGGCTCAGTTGGTTAAGCGTCCGACTTCAGCTCAGGTCATGATCTCACGGTTCATGGGTTCGAGACCCGCGTCGGGCTCTGTTCTGACAGCTAGCTTAGAGCCTGGAGCCTGTCTTCGGATTCTGTGCCTCCCTCTCTCTCTATCCCTACTCTGTTCATGCTCTTGTCTCTCTCTCTCTCAAAAATAAATAAACATTAAAACATAATAATAAAATAAAAAATATATACATGAAAACGAAAAGGATATAGAATAGCCCAAAAAATCTTGAAAAGGAACAGAATTAGAGGATTGATATTACCAAATTTTAATCCATACTGTAAAATGACAGTAATCAGGATAGTGGAATAATAGTATAAAGACAGACTAATAAATCAATGGAAGAAATTAGAGAACCCAAAAATATATGGGTTCAAATACTTATATGATTATTTGATTTTCAGCAAAGACACCAGAGCAATCCGATAAAGGACAGACTTTTAACAAATGGTGCTGGAATAAGTGGATATTCATGTGAAAAAAATGAACCAAAACTCTTCTCTCACACCATATACAAAGATTAATGCAAGATGGATCATGGGGCGCCTGGGTGGCTCAGTCTGTTAAGCGTCCAACTTCAGCTCAGGTCATGATTTCATGGTTCGTGGGTTTGAGCCCTGCGTCGGGCTCTGTGCTGACAGCTCAGAGCCTGGAGCCTGCTTTGGATTCTGTGTCTCCCTCTCTCTCTGACCCTCCCCTGATCACACTGTCTCTCTCTCTCAGAAATAAATAAAAACATTTTAAAAAATTTAAAAAAAAAAGGTGAAACATAGACATTAACATAAAGGCAAAAACCATAAAGACTGTAATCAAAAACATAAAATATCTTCATTACTCAAAAGGTAAATGAATATAAAAAGCAATAACCATAGAAGGAAACTGATAAATGAGACTTCATCAAAACTAAAATTTCTACTCATCGAAAGACATTGTTAAGACAATTAATAGACAAGCCATCAATGTGAAGAAACTACTTATAAAACATATCTGACAAAAGGATCATATCCAGAATAAATTAGTAACTACACAATTCAGTAATAATATGACATATAATCTAATTTAAAACTGTGCAAAAACATAGATTTTTCAACAAATGATGCAAGAATAATCCATAAGAGGGGCGCCTGGGTGGCTTAGTCGGTTAAGCGTCCGACTTTCGCTTGTGTCATGATCTCGCGGTTTGTGGGTTCGAGCCCTGCGTCGGGCTCTGTGCTGACTGCCAGCTCAGAGCCTGGAGCCTGTTTCAGAGTCTGTGACTCTCTCTCTCTCTGACCCTCCCCTGCTCACACTGTCTCTCTCTCTCTTCTAGAAATAAATAAAAACATTTAAAAAAAAAAAAAAGAATAATCCATAAGAAATAAAAAAGAAACTCAACCTAAGTTTCACACAAAAATTAATTCAAAGTGAATCATGGATTCAAATGTAAGACATAAGGGGCAGCTGGCTGGCTCAGTCAGTAGAGCATCTGACTATTGATTCCAGGATTTTGAGTTCAAGACCCATGGTGGGCATGGAGCCTACCTTAAAAAAAAAAAAAAAAGTATACAAAAAACTATAAAACTTAAAAACATATAGGAAAATCTTCAGTGCTAGGCAGACTTCTTAGATTTGACAACAAAAATATGATCTATGAAATTAAGAAAAAGAAGGGCACCTGGGTGGCTCAGTCGGTTAAGCATCCAACTTTGGCTCAGGTCATGATCTCGCGGTTCGGGAGTTTGAGCCCCATGTTGGGCTCTGTGCTGACAGCTTGGAGACTGCTTTGGATTCTGTGTCTCCCTCTCTGTGCCCTTTCCTTGCTTGCTCTCTCTCTCATAAATAAACATTAAAAACAAAAAGATAAATCAGACTTCATTAAAATTTAAATATTTTGCTCTGTGAAAAATCCTGTTAAGGAGATGAAAAGACAAGCTACAGACTGGAAGAAAATATTTGCAAATCATGTATGTGACAGAGAACTAGTATCCACAAGAAAGAGTTCTCAAAACACAGTAGTTTAAAAACACACACACACAGGGGCATCTGGGTGGCTCAGTCGGTTAAGCGTCCGACTTTGGCTCAGGTCATGATCTCACAGTTCGTGGGTTCGAGACCTGCGTCGGGCTCTGTGCTGACAGCTAGCTCAGAGCCTGGGGCCTGTTTCAGATTCTGTATCTCCCTCTCTCTGACCCTCCCCTGTTCATGCTGTCTCTCTCTCTCAGAAATAAATAAAACATTAAAAAAATTTTTTTTAACACGCACATAATCTGGGGCACCTGGGTGGCTCAGTCATTTGAGTGTCTACCTTTGGCTCATGTGAGTTAGAGCCCCACACAGGGTTCTCTGCTGTATTGTGGAGCCCACTTCAGATCTTCTGTCCCTCACTCTCTCTGCCATTCCCTCACTTGTGCTTTTTCTCTCTCAAAAATAAACATTAAAGGCGCACCTGGGTGGCTCAGTCGGTTAAGCGTCCGACTTCGGCTCAGATCATGATCTTGTGGTCCGTGAGTTCGAGCCCTACAGTGGGCTCTGTGCTGACAGCTCAGAGCCTGGAGCCTGCTTCAGATTCTGTGTCTCCCTCTCTCTATGCCCCTCCTCAGTTCATGTTCTGTCTCTCTCTGTCTCTCAAAAATAGATAAACGTTAAAAAACAATTTTTTAATAAACATTAAAAAAATTTAAACCCACATAATTTAATTAGAAAATGGGCAAAAGACATGAACAGTCATTCACCAAAGAGGATATACAAATGGCAAATAAGTACATGACAAGACACTCAGCATCACTAGCCATTAGGGAAATGCATATTAAAACCACATGAAATCTCACTCCTCACCAAGAAAATGGCTAAAATTAAAAATAGGGTTTAGTATTAAATGCTGGCAAAGATGCAGAGAAACTGAATCACTCATATGTTGATGGTGGGGATGTAATTTGGAATATTTTACTGTATTCTCTGGAAAATAGCCTGACAGTTTCTTAAACTAAACACGAAACAACCATATGCAACCTAGCAATTGTACTCTGGGGCATTTATTCCAGAGAAATGAAGATTTATGTTTACTCAAAAACCTGTACATAGGGACACCTGGGAGGCTAAGTCCATTATGTCTGACTCTTGATTTTGGCTCAGGTCATGATCCCAGGGTCATGGGATCCAGCCCCGCATTGGGCTCTGTGCTGATCAGCACATGCATATTCTCTCTCTCTCTCTCTCTCTCTCTCTCTCTCAAAAAATAAACAAAAAAGTCTTTTAATTTTGAGTTATTTGTACATTTGTATGCAGTTGTAGAAAAGTAGTACAGAGACTATGTTCCTTTTATTCAAGCATCTTGCAAAACTATATGTTTTGGATTTTTTTGAGAGAGAGAGAGAGAGAGAGAGAGAGAGAGAATCCTAAGCAAGCTCTATGCTCAGCACAGAGGCTGACATGGGGCTTGATCCCACCACCCTGGGATCATGATTTGACCCAAAATCAAGAGTCAGTCACTTGATGGAGACACACAGGCGCCCTGCAAAACTATATCTTGAAAGTGAAATATTGCAAAACACTATCACCACCAGGATACTGATATTGATACAGTCAAGATATAGAGTATTTTTATCACCATAAGGATCTCTTGTCTTGCCCTTTTACAGTCACACCTACTTCCCTCCACCCCAACATCCTTCTTAATCCCTGACGGCCATTGGTATGGACTCCATTTCTACAACTTCGTTATTTCATAAATTTTATACAAATGAATCATATAGTATGTAACATTTTGGGATTGGCTCTTTTCACTCAGCATAATTCTTTGGAGATCATCCAGATTGTTTTCTGTTTCAGTAGTTTATTCCTCTTTATTGCTTAATAATATTCCATGGTAAGAGTATATCAGAATTTATTTAACCAGTCACTCATTTAAGGACATCTAGATTGCTGCCAGTTTGGGGCTAATAGAAATGAACATTTCTGGTACATTTCTATAAACATGTATATACATGTTCAAACAAACAAATGTTTGTTCGTGCATGAACAAATGTTTGTTTATTTTTGAGACAGAAAGAAAGAGGGAGGGAAAGACAGAGAGAGAGGAAGAGAGAATCCAAAGCAGGCTCTACACGGTCAATGCACAGCCCTATGCAGGGTTTGATTCCACTAACCGTGAAATCATGACCTGAGTCAAAATCAAGAGTCAGATACTCCACTGACTGAGCTGCCCAGGTACCCCAAAAGATTAACTTCTTGGGGTGCCTCTGTGGCTCAGTCAGTTAAGCACTGGACTTCACCTCAGGTCAAGACTTCACAGTTCATGGGTTCAAGCCCCGCCTCGGGCTCTGTGCTGAGAACTCAGAGTCTGGAGCCTGCTTCAGATTCTCTCTCTCTGCCCCTTCTCAGCTCATGCTCTGTCTCTCTCTCTCTCAGAAAATAACTAAACGTTAAAAAAAAAAGTGTAGGGGCACCTGGGTGGCTCCATCGATTGAGTGTCCGACCTCGGCTTATCATTATCTCATGGTTTGTGAGTTCGAGCCCTGTGTCAGGCTCTGTGCTGACAGCTCAGAGCCTGGAGTCTGTTCAGATTTTGCATCTTCCTCTCTCTCTGCCCCTCCCCTGCTCATGTTCTGTCTCTCTCTCTCTCCTTCAAAAAGAAACAACCATTAAAAAAATTTTTTTAAGTTAAAAAAAGATTAATTTCTTGAATGTTCAATTTTAATTTTTTCTAGCTTTGTGGGAAGTATAATTTAAAAAGCTATTAAAGTTTAATTTTTTTTAATTGGGCAAAAGATTTAACAGGTATTTCATAAAAATTAAAAAAAAAAAAAAAAGATGTAAGCACCTTCAAAAGTATTCAGGGGCACCTGGGTGGCTCAGTCCATTAAGCACCAGACTTTGGCTCTGGTCATGATCTCACAGTTCATGAGTTCAAGCCTGCTTCAGATTCTGTGTTTCCCTCTCTCTCTCTGCCCATCCCCTGCTCATTCTCTCTCTCTCTTTCTCTCTCTCTCTCTCTCTCTCCCCCTCTCTCTCTCAAATAAACATTAAAAAAATTTTTTAAGTGTTCAACATCATTAGTTGTCAGGGAAATACAAATGAAAACCACATGAAATATACCAGCATGGCTAAATTTTGAAATAGTTAAATGAAACAGACTGACAACGTATGTTGTTGGGCAAATGTGGAGCAACTGCAAGTCTCATCCGTGGTTGGTGGAAATGTAACATGGTACAACCACTTTTGAAAACCGCTTAACAATTTCTCAGAAAGTTAGAAATATACCCATCATCTGACCCAATAATTCCACTTCTAGGTATTTACCCAAGGGAATTGAAAATACATAGTCACAGGGGCGCCTGGGTGGCTTAGTCGGTTAAGCGTCTGACTTTCGCTTAGGTCATGATCTCGCGGTTCGTGGGTTCGAGCCCCGCGTCGGGCTCTGTGCTGACTGCCAGCTCAGAGCCTGGAGCCTGTTTCAGTCTGTGACTCCCTCTCTCTGACCCTCCCATGCTCACGCTGCCTCTCTCTCTCTCTCTCTCTCTCTCCTGGAAATAAATAAAACATTAAAAAAAATTAAAAAAAAAAAACATAGTCACAGAAAATGTGTATAAGAGTGTCCATAAACCCAAAAGTTGGCAACATCCCATCAATAGAAGGGGGTAAACAAAGCGAGATGCAGCTACATGATAGAATATTATTCTTCCACAAACAGAAATGCGCTATTGATAGACATATCAATATGGATGAATCTCAGAAAATGCTGAGTAAACTAAGCCTTACACAAAGGAGTCATACTGTATAATTCCATTATGGGAAGTCCTAGAACAGGGAGAACTAATCTAAGGTGAGGGAAAAAAAAACAAACAAAAGAGAACAATGATTCCTTTGTGGGTATGGATGATGGGGACTGACTGGGAAGAATGAGGGAACTTTCTAGAATGATGGCAAAATTCTTGATCTTAGAGGTTTGGGTTACACAAGTCACACTGTCGCAATCCAATGAACATACTCTTAGGATTTGTGTTTTTCACCTGTGGAAATAATATTGAGCTATAACTAATAATATCCACGCTGCAACATTTAGGAGATAAAGCACTTTGTTTTTTAATGTTTATTTATTTAGTTTTGAGAGAGAGAGAGACAGAGCACCGGAGGGGGAAGGACAGAGAGAGGGAGGGAGACACAGAATCCAAAGCAGGCTCCAGGGTCTAAGCTGTCAGCACAGAACCGGACGAGGGGCTTAAATCCACAAACCATGAGAGTATGACCTGAGCTGAAGTCAGATGCATAACTGACTGAGCCACCCAGGCAACGCGGGAACAAAGTACTACTGTCTGCAGTTTATTTGGAAATGAATTTTAAAAATGAGATGCAAACAGGGCACCTGGGTGGCTCAGTTGGCTAAATGGACTCTTGATGTGAGTTAAGTGACTCTTGATCTCAGCTCAGGTCTTAATCTCAGGGTCGTGAGTTCAGGCCCCCCACTGAGATCCATGCTGGGTGTGGAGCCTACTTAAAAAAAAAAATGAAGAAAGGAAAAAAAGATTCATGGTAGAAAGTAGATGGTGGGAATGTAAATGTTCAGTAATGAATTTTACAGTATGTGGTTGGATTTTCATAAAATGTTGGTTAAAAATGGACCTTGACCTCTATGTCACTCCATACACAAAAATTTATTTGAGGGGATCATAGACCTAAACATAAAACCAAGACTCATAAGACTTCTAGAAGAGGGGCACCTGGGTGGCTCAGTCAGTTAAGTGTCCAACTTTGGCTCAGGTCATGATCTCACAGTTCGTGGGTTCAAGCCCTGCATCAGGTTCTGACAGCTTCAGAGCCTGGAGCCTGTTTTAGATTCTGTGTCTCCCTCTCTCTCTGCCCCTCCCCTGCTCATGCTCTGTCTCTATCTCAAAAATAAAAAAAATTTTTTTAAAACTTCTAGAAGAAAGTATAGAAGGATGTTTTCATGAACTCAAAACAGGCAAAAATTTCATAGAGGCCACAAAAAGCACAAACCATAAAAGGAAAAAACTTGATTAATTAGTTATAGCCTGCTCATCAAAAAACATCATTAAGGGGGCGCCTGGGTGGCTTAGTCGGTTAAGCGTCCGACTTTCGCTCAGGTCATGATCTCGCGGTTCGTGGGTTCGAGCCCCGCATCGGGCTCTGTGCTGACTGCCAGCCCAGAGCCTGGAGCCTGTTTCAGCCTGTGACTCCCTCTCTCTCTGACCCTCCCCTGCTCACGATGTCTCTCTCTCTGTCTCCTAGGAATAAATAAAACATTAAAAATAAATAAATAAAAAAACAAAACAAAACAAAAACATCATTAAGAAAACAAACAGACAAGCCCGGAAAACACATTTGTAATACATACATGTGTGACAAATGATTGGTATCCAAAAATATATTTTTAAATTTATGCAGATTGGCGCCCCTGGGTGTCTTGGTTGGTTAAGCATCTGACTTGGGTGCAGGTCATGATCTCATGGTTCTTGAGTTTGAGCCCTGAGTCAGGCTCTGCACTAACAGTACGGAGCCTGCCTGGGATTCTCTCCCTTTCTCTCTGCCCCTCCTTTCTCTGTCTCTCAAAATAAATAAGTCAGCTTTTAAAAAAGAACTGTAAAATTTACACAAACCCACAATAAAACAACAAATACATCAATTTTTAAAAACAGAAAATACAATTAAACAGATGCTTCCCAAAATAAGACATAAAAATGTCCAGCAAGCACATTAAAAAAAAAGTGCTTAAGATCACTAGTTATCCCGTAACTATCACCAAAAGCTACAATGAGCTTCAAGTTCACACTAGACTGAGTAAATAAAAAAGACAACAGCAAACATCGACTAGCTAGGAAAAGGAGGCGCTTCGACTCTCAAACAATTGTTGTGTAATGGTTGGACGATGAAACTGAGGAAGTATTTAGAACATTCTTATTCAGTTAAAAACATGCCTCGTCCTAGGTATTTCATCCAACAGAAGTGAAGACAAATGTTCACCTCCCCCCCAATAAAAAAATGTGTAGAGGAATGTTTGTAGCAGCCCTTTTCCCAATGGCCTCAAAACGGAAGTAGCCCAAACCCACATCAAATAGGAGACTGGGTAAATAGTGGCATATTTACTCAATGGAATGCCACCCAGGAATGAGCTAAAATGAACCAGGGAGGAGGAGGAGCAGGATAATGGAGTCCTGAGCTCGTCCTCCCACAGAGGCACAAAGCCTACAGCTACAGCAGAGCGGCTCTTTCTGAGAATGACCCGAGGACTAGCAGAGCAGCTCTGCCACAGCCAAAGATCTCAAGAAAAAGCCACATCGAGAGGTAGGAGGCGCAGAGACCCGCAGCCTCAGCACAGGGACCCACAGGCAGGAAGGGTAGCACAGACCCGGAGGTCCTCCCTGAGGCATGAGGAGCTGGAGCCCCACGTGAGGCACCCCTGCCCTGGAGACCTGCACCAGAAAGATGTGTCCGCATGATATCTGCTCAGGAAATCAGCAGGGCTTAATTCTGGGAGAGCAGGAGGCCGAGAAACCACGACTGTGCTCTTAAAGGGCACGTGCGCAAACTTAATCGCCGTGAACCCAGCAGTTTGAAACGTGCCTGGGCTGTGTGAGAAGGAAGTTTCTTGACTGATTTTAAGGCGTATGCTAGAGGGGCAAGGATCGGTAGGAACTTTTTCTGGGAGTGGAAACACCGGCAGGCACCACTTTTCTTACTCTCTTTCCACCTAGCTGGATTGGCACTGGTGGGCACGATTGCTGACACTCTCTACCTACCTTGCTAGCACTCTCACCGCAGGTATTCCACTGCGGACTTTCCCTACCCCCCCCCCCCCCCCCCCCCCCCCCCCCCCCCCCCCCCCCCC
>NW_024080832.1:783503-805548 GCF_003009895.1 Hyaena hyaena | reverse complement strand
TTGATGTGAGTTAAGTGACTCTTGATCTCAGCTCAGGTCTTAATCTCAGGGTCGTGAGTTCAGGCCCCCCACTGAGATCCATGCTGGGTGTGGAGCCTACTTAAAAAAAAAAATGAAGAAAGGAAAAAAAGATTCATGGTAGAAAGTAGATGGTGGGAATGTAAATGTTCAGTAATGAATTTTACAGTATGTGGTTGGATTTTCATAAAATGTTGGTTAAAAATGGACCTTGACCTCTATGTCACTCCATACACAAAAATTTATTTGAGGGGATCATAGACCTAAACATAAAACCAAGACTCATAAGACTTCTAGAAGAGGGGCACCTGGGTGGCTCAGTCAGTTAAGTGTCCAACTTTGGCTCAGGTCATGATCTCACAGTTCGTGGGTTCAAGCCCTGCATCAGGTTCTGACAGCTTCAGAGCCTGGAGCCTGTTTTAGATTCTGTGTCTCCCTCTCTCTCTGCCCCTCCCCTGCTCATGCTCTGTCTCTATCTCAAAAATAAAAAAAATTTTTTTAAAACTTCTAGAAGAAAGTATAGAAGGATGTTTTCATGAACTCAAAACAGGCAAAAATTTCATAGAGGCCACAAAAAGCACAAACCATAAAAGGAAAAAACTTGATTAATTAGTTATAGCCTGCTCATCAAAAAACATCATTAAGGGGGCGCCTGGGTGGCTTAGTCGGTTAAGCGTCCGACTTTCGCTCAGGTCATGATCTCGCGGTTCGTGGGTTCGAGCCCCGCATCGGGCTCTGTGCTGACTGCCAGCCCAGAGCCTGGAGCCTGTTTCAGCCTGTGACTCCCTCTCTCTCTGACCCTCCCCTGCTCACGATGTCTCTCTCTCTGTCTCCTAGGAATAAATAAAACATTAAAAATAAATAAATAAAAAAACAAAACAAAACAAAAACATCATTAAGAAAACAAACAGACAAGCCCGGAAAACACATTTGTAATACATACATGTGTGACAAATGATTGGTATCCAAAAATATATTTTTAAATTTATGCAGATTGGCGCCCCTGGGTGTCTTGGTTGGTTAAGCATCTGACTTGGGTGCAGGTCATGATCTCATGGTTCTTGAGTTTGAGCCCTGAGTCAGGCTCTGCACTAACAGTACGGAGCCTGCCTGGGATTCTCTCCCTTTCTCTCTGCCCCTCCTTTCTCTGTCTCTCAAAATAAATAAGTCAGCTTTTAAAAAAGAACTGTAAAATTTACACAAACCCACAATAAAACAACAAATACATCAATTTTTAAAAACAGAAAATACAATTAAACAGATGCTTCCCAAAATAAGACATAAAAATGTCCAGCAAGCACATTAAAAAAAAAGTGCTTAAGATCACTAGTTATCCCGTAACTATCACCAAAAGCTACAATGAGCTTCAAGTTCACACTAGACTGAGTAAATAAAAAAGACAACAGCAAACATCGACTAGCTAGGAAAAGGAGGCGCTTCGACTCTCAAACAATTGTTGTGTAATGGTTGGACGATGAAACTGAGGAAGTATTTAGAACATTCTTATTCAGTTAAAAACATGCCTCGTCCTAGGTATTTCATCCAACAGAAGTGAAGACAAATGTTCACCTCCCCCCCAATAAAAAAATGTGTAGAGGAATGTTTGTAGCAGCCCTTTTCCCAATGGCCTCAAAACGGAAGTAGCCCAAACCCACATCAAATAGGAGACTGGGTAAATAGTGGCATATTTACTCAATGGAATGCCACCCAGGAATGAGCTAAAATGAACCAGGGAGGAGGAGGAGCAGGATAATGGAGTCCTGAGCTCGTCCTCCCACAGAGGCACAAAGCCTACAGCTACAGCAGAGCGGCTCTTTCTGAGAATGACCCGAGGACTAGCAGAGCAGCTCTGCCACAGCCAAAGATCTCAAGAAAAAGCCACATCGAGAGGTAGGAGGCGCAGAGACCCGCAGCCTCAGCACAGGGACCCACAGGCAGGAAGGGTAGCACAGACCCGGAGGTCCTCCCTGAGGCATGAGGAGCTGGAGCCCCACGTGAGGCACCCCTGCCCTGGAGACCTGCACCAGAAAGATGTGTCCGCATGATATCTGCTCAGGAAATCAGCAGGGCTTAATTCTGGGAGAGCAGGAGGCCGAGAAACCACGACTGTGCTCTTAAAGGGCACGTGCGCAAACTTAATCGCCGTGAACCCAGCAGTTTGAAACGTGCCTGGGCTGTGTGAGAAGGAAGTTTCTTGACTGATTTTAAGGCGTATGCTAGAGGGGCAAGGATCGGTAGGAACTTTTTCTGGGAGTGGAAACACCGGCAGGCACCACTTTTCTTACTCTCTTTCCACCTAGCTGGATTGGCACTGGTGGGCACGATTGCTGACACTCTCTACCTACCTTGCTAGCACTCTCACCGCAGGTATTCCACTGCGGACTTTCCCCCCCCCCCCCCCCCCCGGCCACCCCCTCCCCCATCCCCGTGGAGACCCTTCTGAAGCAGCTTCTGCCCTGCTGCAGCCAGTGGGCAGCCTCAGCCGGGACTGGCTTCCGTGGGGAGTGGGGCGCCAGCCCCGCCCACCAGCACACCCCAGCACCGGCATCCGGGGGCATCAGAGCTGACTGGGGGCCAGCCTCCCAAACCAGAGCACCTGCAGTAGTTGCGGCCCAGCGCACCTGGTTCTGGCGACCAGGATAGAATGAACTTCTGAGCCCCACACGGTACCTTCTACATAAGGTCACTCCTTCAAGACCAAGAGACACAGCTGACTGACCTAATCCACAGAAACAAACACAGAGTCCTGCAAAATGGAGAGACAGAGGAATATGTTCCAAACAAAAGAACAAGACAACACCTCAGAAAAAGAACTAAATGAAAAGAAGATGAACAGCCTACCTGATAGAGTTCAAACGAATGGCCGTAAATGCTCGCCAGGAGAGAAGTGGATGAACACAGTGAGAACTTCAACAAAGAGATAGAAAATATAAACAAGCTGGTCAGTCAGAGAAAGACAAATATCATAGGACTTCACTCATATGTGGAATTTAAGATATGAAACAGATTAACATAAGGGAAGGGAAGCAAAAATAATATAAAAACAGGGAGGGGGACAAAACATAAGAGACCCTTTTTTGTTTTTAGTGTTTATTTATTTTTTAAAAAGAGAGAGAATGTGAGCAGAGGATGGGCAGAGAGAGAGAGAGAAACAGAACTTGAAGCAGGCTCTGGGCTCTGACAGCTCAGAGCCCTATGCGGGACTCGAACTCACAAACCCTGAGATCATGACCTGAGCCGAGGTCAGATGCCCAACTGATTGAGCCACCCAGGCACCCCAACACTTAAATACAGAGAACTGAGGGGTGTTGGCGGGGTTGTGGGTGGGGGATGGGCTAAATGGCCAAGGGGCATTAAGGAGGACACCTGTTGGGATGAGCACTGGGTGTTATACGTATGGGATCTGGTCCTGAATCATTTTTATTTTTTAGTGTTTTCCAATTTTATTTATTTTTTAAAATTCTATTTATTTATTTTTTACAAATAGTTTATTGTCAAGTTGATTTCCGTATAACACCCAGTGCTCATCCCCACAAAGTCCTGAATCATTATTGCACTATATGCTAACTAACTTGGATGTGAATTAAAAAAATAATAATGATTAAATAAATAATATATATATGTATATTATTCATCATATATATGTATATATATGAACAAGAACCGTTCAGAGCTGAAGTATACAATAACTGAATTGAAAAATATACTGGGGTAGGGTGCCTGGGTGGCTCAGTCGGTTGGCATCCAACTCTTGATTTTGGCCTGGGTCATGGACTCACGGTTTGTGGGTTCGTGCCCTGCACTGGGCTCTGTGGTGACGGTATGAAACCTGCTTGGGATTCTCCCTCTCCCTCTCTCGCTGCCCCCCTCCTTCAAAATAAATACACTTTTTAAAAAAGTTATAAAAAGAAAGATATACTAGAGGAAATCAACAGAAGATTAGAGGGTGCAAAAGAACGGATCAAGGATCTGGAGACAGGGTGGCAGAAACCACCTAAGCCAAGGAGCAAAAAGAAAAAAGAATTTCATTTTATTGTTTTAAATGTTTATTTCTTTGCAAGAGAGAATGTGAGCAGGGGAAGAGCAGAGAGAGAGGGAGACAGAGGACCCAAAGCAGGCTCTGCACTGACAGCAGGGAGCCCAACGTGGGGCTTGAAGTCATGAACTGTGGGATTGTGGCCTGGGCCGAAATTGAACACTGAACCACCTGAGCCACCGAGGCTCCCCAAGAAAAAATAATTTTAAAACATGAGGACATTAACCGTAAGGGATCTTTGGGACAGACAACACCCAGGGTGCCAGCATTCGCATTATAGGGATCCTCAAGGAGAAGACAGAGGGAAATGGGCAGAAATAGGTGAAGAAGATGAAGAGGTACAGACTTCCAATTTTATTTTATTTTATTTTATTTTATTTTATTTTATTTTATTTTATTTATTTTATTTATTTTATTTTAATTATTTTTTTTAGGATTTTATTTTTAAGTAATCTCTACATTCAACGTGGGGCTTGAATTTACAACCCTGAGATCAAGAGTTGCATGCTCTACTGACTGAGCCAGCCAGGCACTCCCAGGCTTCACATTTTAAAATGAATCATGCAGGGGCGCCTGGATGGCTTAGTCGGTTAAGCGTCCGACTTTCGCTCAGGTCATGATCTCGCGGTTCGTGGGTTCGAGCCCCGCGTCGGGCTCTGTGCTGACTGCCAGCTCAGAGCCTGGAGCCTGTTTCAGTCTGTGACTCCCTCTCTCTCTGACCCTCCCCTGCTCATGCGGTCTCTCTCTCTCTCTCTACTAGAAATAAATAAAAAAAACATTAAAAAAAAAATAAAATGAATCATGCAGATGTAAGGTACAGCATAAGGAATACAGCCAATAATATTGGAGTAATTTTGTATGGTGACAGACGGTAACTAGGCCATGGGCGCCTGGGGGGCTCAGCCGGTTAAGTGTCTCACTCTTGATTTTGGCTCAGGTCACGATCTCACATTCGTGGGTTCAAGCCTTGTGTTGGGCTCTGCTCTGGAGATGTGGAGAAACTGTGTGGGATCCTTTCTCTCCCTCTCTCTCTGCCTCTCCCCTGCTCATGCTCTCTCGAAATAAACAAATAAACTTAAAAAAAAATATATATATATACTACACAATTCCACTTATATAAAAATCTATATACAGAGGTGCCTGGGTGGCTCAGTTGGTTGAGCATCTGACTCTGATTATGGCTCAGGTTATGATCGCAGGGTCATGGGATCAAGCCTGCTTGATATTCTCTCTCTCTCCTTCTACCCCACTCCCCACTCACTCTCTCTCTAAAATAAAATTTTAAAAATATTAAAATATCACAAAAATACTCAGGAATAAATTTAACAAAAGACCTTGCACCACAAATTAAAAATTTTTGTTGAGAGAGATTGAAGAAGATCTAAATTAAATGGACAAGAGATACCATGTGAGTGGATTGAGACTTGATACTGTTAAGAGGTCACCTCTACCAACTTGATCTATAAATTCAAAGCAATCCCAAAGTCACACAGAGCCAGAAATCGATCCACACATGTATAATCAACTGCTTTCAACGAAAAGGAAAAATATTTCAACTAATAGTGCTGAAACAGCTGAACATTTGCATAAACAAATAAAGAGCCTTGATTTCTACCTGACACTACACGCAACAATTCAAGATGGGTCATAAACCTAAATGTAAATTTCATTTTTTTTAATTTTATTTATTTTTTTACATTTATTTAGTTCTGAGAGACAGATTGAGACAGAATGTGAGCGGGAAGAGGCAGAGACAGAAGGAGACAGAGAATCCAAAGCAGGCTCCAGGCTCTGAGCAAGCGTTCAGCACAGAGCCCAATGCGGGGCTTGAACCCACAAACCGTGAGATCATGACCTGAGCTGAAGTCAGACACTTAACTGACTGAGCCACCCAGGCGCCCCCTAAGTGTAAATTTTAAAACCATAAAACTTTTGGAAGAAATCATTGAGAATATTTTCAGGGCCTGAGGTTAAGCAAAGATTTCTGGGTAGGGCCCAGAAAGCAATCACAATAAAAGAAAAATATGATCAATTAGATTTCATCAAAATTTAAAAATTCTCCTTATCAGAAAATAGCCATGGGGCACCTGGCTGGCTCAGTCAGTAGAAGGTGCAACACTTGATCTCAGAGTCATAGGTTTGAGCCCCACTTTGGGGGTAGAGTTTACTTAAAAAAAAAAAAAAAGGAAGGAAGGGAGGGAGGGAGGGAGGGAGGGAGGAAGGAAGGGAAAATGGAGAGCCAAGCCACAGACTATGAGAAAATATTCATAACATTTTATTACCAATAACGATATCAATAAAAATATTACTGACAAAAGACTTGTATCCAGTATATGTGAGGAACTCCTACCATTTAAAAAGAAAAAAGACATGGGGCGCCTGGGTAGCTCAATTGGTTACGGGTCCAACTTCGGCTCAGGTCATGATCTCACCGTTCCTGAGTTCAAGCCCCACGTTGGGCTCTGTGCTGATACCTCAGAGCCTGGAGTCTGCTTCAGATTCTGTGTCTCCCTTTCTCTCTGCCCCTCCCCCACTCTCACTCTCTCTCTGTCTCAAAAATAAATAAAACATTTTTAAAAAAGAAAAAGAAAAAAGAAAAACTCAATTTAAAAATGGGCAAACTAGTGGAACAGATACAAAGAAAAATATATAAATGGCCAATAAGCCCAAGAAAAAGTGGTCAACATAATTGGTAATCAGCAAAGTACAAATTAAAACTACCATGAGATGCTACTACATCTATTTTGAATTTGCATAATCATGCTTCAGTTCTTTGTAATTTCTCACGTTATACACCTCTATTAGAATGGCTAAAATTAAAAAGACTGGCAGTATCAAATGGTAGTGAGGATGCTGAGTTAATGGGAACTCACACACTGCTGGGGAGACTGCACAATGGTACAGACACTTTGGAGGAGTGTTTGGCAGTGTCTTATAAGGCTAAACATGTATCTACCTAGTATGAAGGCAATTCCACTCGCGGGTGTATTTACCCAGTGTGGTAGGCAGAATTACAACCCCCCGGAGAGGTCCACGTCCTAATCCTCAGAACCTGCAAATACACTGCCTTACATGGGCATAGAGATTTTGCAGAAGTTACGGATGTCAAGTTGGGGACATTATCGTGCATTATCCAGGTGGTCCCAATGCAGGTCCTTATAAGGGAAAGAGGGAGACAGGAGATTCAGAGGCAGAGATGTGGTGATGAGAGCAGAGAGCAGAGAGAGAGATTTAAAGATGCTACCCTGCTGGCTTCAAGATGGAGGAAGGGACCGTGGTATGCAGGTGGCTTCTAGAAGAACACATTTCTCCTTAAAACGGCCAGAGAAAGCGCAGTCCTGCCGACCCATTTTGGACTTCTGACTGCCAGAACTGCAAGATAATTTGGTATTGATTTGTGACCACTAAGTTTGTGATCATTTGTTCAGCAGCAAATTAAGACACTGAAACACCTAGCAAGAATGAAAACAGATGTTCACAAAAAGACTTCACAAAATGTTTCTAGCAGTTTTATGTGTAATAACCAAACCACACGTGTCAATGGGACAGTGATGTGGTCTCTGTCTGACAGGGGTGTCAATGCCCTCCAGCCAAAGACCAAGAACACACTTGGACTTGAGCAGAAAAGTTGTTTTTTCTGCTTGTTGCAATGAGGGAGAATACATAGCACTGAGGAACACGGGGTTTCTCTGGAAGAAGATGTTAAGAACAACTCATTACAGGGGCGCCCTGGGGGGCTCAGTTGGTTAAGCATCCGACTTCGGCTCAGGTCATCATCTCACGGTTCATGATTTCAAGCCCCACGTCAGGCTCTGTGCTGACATCGCAGAGCCTGGAGCCTACTTTGGATTCTGCATCTCCCTTTCTCCCTCTCAAAAATAAATAATAAATATTAAAAATAAGAGGTTGACTTATTATAGGATTTGGGTTTGTGCTGGGTGATTTTGGGGAGGTTTGAAAGAAGTAGGGCTTTGCTCTGGATCAGATGTTTTCAGGAGGCAGGATGATTCTGTTATTGGGTGTCTTCACAACTCTTACCTAGAAGGAGGCTGCAATGAACATGGCAATGTAATAATTGGTAGGGAAAGCAGCAGCCACTCCTATTCGCTGGAAGAGAGGATCTTTGGTATTTCAGTGGTTTTCACAGTGAACTTGTTTTTGTCTGTCTTTAGATAAGCTTATAAAATCATCTTTATTTTTTTGTCTACTTTATCAGAGTCACAAAGTGACCTTGTCTAATGTTGTTTGATGACGCTGGTGATGTCCAAGAGGAGAATGACATGACCTCACTATGAGTGCCCAGCCAACTTCAAACATACCAAGACCCAGCTGTAAGGGTGAGGCCAGTTCCTGGATGTGAGGGGCTGGTTTTCTCTTTCTCGGGGGTGTAAGTTACATGGTTATAGCCATTCGTCAAAAGGGTGGAGTTACGATTCATTTATTTCCATCTTTACCCCACAATGCTTGCATTAAAAAAAAAAAAAAAAAAAATCACCACGACCAGGTGCTTGCCTGGCTGGCCTAGTGGATAGAGCATGCAACTCTCGACCTCAGGGTAGTGAGTTCAAGCCCCATCTTGGACATAAAGCTTACCTAAAAAAAAAAAAAAGAAATCAAGATGATCGCACAAATGGTAGAATGTCCACCTAATGGAATAGTCTCAGCAATAAAAAGGAACAAACTATGGATACATGCAACTTCATGGGTGAATCTCAAAACATTATGCTGAGAGAAAGAAGCCAGACAGAAAAGACGACGTTAGATTAACGGATGCATTTATTCATGTAATATTCTGCAGAAGTCAAAAGTATAGGGACCGAAACAGCGGTTGCCAAGGTGTTGACCACAATGGGCCGGCGTGGGTGGGGTCTTTATTTTAAGGTGATGGAAAGGTCCCATTGCTTCGCTGTGGCAGTGTGGCCACCGTGCAGAGCTAAATTCAGTCTACTATTTCCTGTAGGGCTTCAACTTCTTACCACACGGCCACCACTTCTGGTCACTTCTCTCTCTGCCTTCTACTGTCATCACATCTCTGTCTCTGACTCCTGTTTCCCTCTTTCCTTATAAGGACCCTTGTGATTGTACCATGGCCACTCAGATGATATAGGATAATATGACTGTGTAAGATACACAACTATATCTGTTTATCAAAACTCAGAACTGGGGCGCCTGAGTGGCTCAGTTGGTGAAGTGTCCAACTTCGGCTCAGGTCATGATCTCACGGTTCGTGAGTTCAAGCCCCACATCAGGCTGTGCTGAGAGCTCAAAGCCTGGAGCCTGCTTCCGATTCTGTGTCTCCTTCCCTCTCTGCCCCTCCCCTGCCCACACTCTCTCTCTCTCTCTCTCAAAAAAAAATTTTTTTAATTAAAAAAACCCTTCATAGCTGTACCCATATAAAGGATGGATTTTACTGCAAGTAAATTATACCTCGATAAGCCTGACTTTAAAAGAATAATTGAGTTACAGGTGAGAGGGGAGTGGTGCAGGGACAGATAGAACATGAGAGGCAGAATGCTGAAGCATGGTGGTTGGTACATGGTGGTTTATTAAACTCATGTTTCTTTTACATACGTTCGGAATATCCCATAATAAAAAGTTGCTGTTACTGTTACTTTGATGGAAGGGGAAATTGTGTGATGGAGATGTCACAGTCAGGTGAATATTCCCCCCGCCCCAGGACGCTTTCTGCGCATGGAATGAACTGATGCCCCTAGATTCTCAAACTGACTTCCTGCTTTTCATGCACTTAAAAAAGCTAGAGCTATTTATTCGGACTTTTTTTTTTTTTTTTCTGGTACTCCTCAACAATGGTTAATGCCATCTGATTCTGAGCTTTCACAGTTTTTTGCTCTGTTTTAAGGTCCCCTTCTTCCCTCGGCTCGGGTATCCTCTGCCGTTTAATATTTATTTATTTTTAAAGATGCCCTTTTCCTCACAATGGCTTCTTTGATATGTCAGTAAACCATGCAGGGCTTATTCTTCAAGTGGCTTTTCTTCTGGAGCTGTGCCATGCATTTATCACGGGCTTCTAATAAAGCACTTTTAAAAAGAAATAGGCTCCAGGCTTTCTATGGGCTGTAACTTTTTAAACAATTCCTTTCATTTCTCCCCCTTAATGCCCTCATTCTGTCCTAGTTTCCCTTTCTAAAACTGAGCAATCAAATGATGGATTTCTCTCCTCCCTTTCCCGTTAGCAGGCTGAATGTGTATTGTGGTCACTATTGACTGAGTGGTTTACCCATGACCACTCGGTGCCCCAGTGTGGTCGCTGTGCAGACCCAGATTCACTCTACTATTTCCTGCAGCAGGTGGTTAAGTATTTGCCCAGCAGCCAGCCCTCCTGGTAGCATCAGTCCTCACCTTTATATTGGTAATTGGCTCTCTATCATCTACAGGATAAAATCCAAACTCTTTATACCTCTAAGAATGGCTAAGATTAAAAAGACTGATGAAGATGAGAAGCAGTCGAAACTCATACGCTGTCGATGGGAAATGTGAGATGGTGCGGCCGCTTTGGAAAAGCTTGACAGGCCCTCAAAATGTTAATCATAGAGTGATCCTATGCCCCAGCAACTCCATTCCTAATTACATACCCAGGAGAACTGAAAATACATGTCCACACAAAAACCTGTACATGAACCTTCACAGCAGTGTCAGTCATAATAGCCAAAAACTAGAAACTGCTCAGGCGCCCACCAACAGGTGAATGGATTAAAAATGTGTGTGTCTGGAGCGCCTGGGTGGCTCAGTCAGTTGAGCGGCTGACTTTGGCTCAGGTCACGATCTCACGGTTCGTGGGTTGGAGCCCCACATCAGGCTTTGCGCGGACAGCGCGAAGCCTGCTTTGGTCTTTGTCTCCCTCTCTCTCTGCCCCTGCCCTGCTCACATGCACGCTCTTTCTCAAAAATAAACAAACAATAAAAAAAAAAAGTGTGGCATAGCCACACAATGGAATGCACACGCCAGTCAGAACTACCGATGCAACAAGCAACAACACTGATAAATCTCAAAACAATGGTGCTAAAGAACCCACACTATAGAAGAACGCATACTGTATAAGGCCATGTCTGTAAAACTCTAGAAAATGCAAACTTACCTATATGACAGAATGCAGATCACCGTTTACCTGATGAGGGTGAGGTAGGGCAAAGGATTACAGACAGGAAACTCTCCGAGTGATGGGTAGGTTACTTATCTTGATCTCATGGGTACATACATACGTAAAAATAGATTGAATTGTGAGTCCAAATATATGCCCTCTATCATATGTCAGTTATGTCTCAATAGAGCTGAAAAAGAAAATAACTGAAAATAAGACAAGTCCTAGACCTGGCCAAGGAAGCCCCACCCTTCTCCAATCCTCCATGGGCTCCACTTGGGTCACCCACCATTATTGCCTCATGCTGTCTTAGTCCAAACTGTAATACTCGGTTCAGATGGTCATGGTGATCCACTGGTCAAAGACCCACTAGCCTTCCCCAAAATAGCGTTTGCTCCCCTCCTCCCCTCAGGCTACCAATAAAACTCTAGGCACTGCCACCAGGCTGTTTACTATTTAGTATATATTTTCTCGGTCTGCCCTCTCTAATTCCAGCAGAACCTCTGTAGTAAGGATGTGTGTCAGTGACTTTTGTATTCCTAATTTAGGGTCGCCGAGATTTTTGTTTTTAGTTTTGCAAGTGTTCTTTCCACACAAGGGGACAGCATCTCAGAGACAACTCTTTAGGGACATCAATCCTGCAGCTTACAACTACAAAGGTGCTACTGCATGTGAGGCCCTGAGCTGGGGCCCGGAGCAAGGCTCGGTGTCAGAGAGGAAATAAACAAATGTTCTGAGCAGTTCCAGCAGGGCCTCCTCAAGCTGAGAGGTGCTGCGGGCAAAGCTAGGGGCAGGGACCTCTTGGGAAGGGATTGCAGTGGTTCTGGGGAAGTTATTGGTGGCCTGAGGCTCGGGCAAGGAGGGAAGTTTGAAGCAGGACAATCTGTTACACTTCCACTCCGGCCCAGCCACCTACTTGCCAATAGACCACCAGCTTCCTTCCATAGCATCCTAAGACCAAGTCCTTGTCCTGAAAGCCTAACCAAAAAAGGCCATCTCTCACCAAAGTCACTAATACTTCCTCTGGGGACCAAGAGTGCATCACAATCCTTGGAAATAGGCAAACCGTGTCCCAAGACGGTGATCAAACCAAGATCTCCCTCATCTGTGGGCTTTGAAACAATTGTCCTAATTAGTGCTTTCAGCAAGACTCCTTTCTCCCATCTTTCTCCAAGGCCTAAGAAGTAAAAGGGCTGGGGGTGCCTGGGTGGCTCAGTCGGTTGAACATCCTGCTTTGGCTCAGGTCATGATCTCATGGTTGGGGAGTTCAAGCCCCGCGTCGGGCTCTGTGCTGACAGCTCAGAGCCTGGAGCCTGCTTCAGGTTGGGTCTCCCTCTCTCTGGCCCTCCCCTGCTCACAAACTCTCAAAGATGAACATTAAAAAAATATATATATATGGAAAAAAAGAAGTAAAAGGGCTAATAAATCCACTCTAAGGGTTCATCATCAAAGCAGCAGTAGGGGCCCATGACCCCTCGGTACTGTGGGGCTGCTACTGGCTGTATTCGCAAATCTTGGAGGACAGTCTGGGCATTAAGTGGGCTGGCTTCTGCAGACAGGGCTTGGGATGGGGAATTCCTAGCCATGATGGACCCATGCTGCCTTGCTGGAGGCCCACCCACCCAGGTAAACAGTCTGCCAGGGGGTTCTTAGGTCTTCGGAGGCTCAGGAGGCATCCTCCTTAACATCCTTGTCTCCCAGCACCTAACCTAAGCGTACGGCATATCTAGTGAGGACTTTAAAAGAAATCAGAGACTTAAAGCTGCTATTGGCACTACTATAGTGGACTGTTTCAGGAAGTGTGTATTAAATTTGGCTGCTGGCTTCCAAAATCCCTTACAGATCCTGTGAAACCTTTGCTGGTGGTAGGCCTGGTGAGGCTTCAGGGCTCGTGGGCAGATGTGGGGCGAGGATGGAAACTGACCCTGGAAGATGGACCAAAACTGTCCCAAAGTTTTCACTCATTGATAGAGTGGCCATGGAGGCCTCTCCCTTGTATGCTCCTCCCCTTTAAAAAATGTCTTTGTTTCTGAGAGAGACGTGTGTGTGGGGGGGGGGGGGGGGGGGGGGGGGCAGGGAGAGAGGGAGACACAGAATCCAAAGCAGGCTCCAGGCTCTGAGCTGTCAGCAGAGCCTGATGTGGGCCTCAAACCCACGAACCAGATCATGACCTGAGCCAAAACTGGACACTTAACCAACTGAGCCTCCCAGGTGCCTCTCCAGGCCCCTTGTAACTAGCCACCCCAGGTGATGTCCTTAGGCACCTGTAATAATCAACATTCATGTTTATCCCAAAACCCCTAATTTTTTTAATAGGAGTTTCATAACTTGACAACATCTGACGTTTTTATTTTCCAGTAAATCCTCTTCAAGATGCCCTGACTGACCTGACCCTCCCCCTGATCCACAAGCCCATCTGTGGGTCATTTCAGCTGACATTCATCCATTCCAGTTCTGGACATAATCGTTGATTTCTTACATAGTATCTGGCAGAGCAACTTTTTAAAAAAGTAAGTTCAGTGCCCAACATGGGGCTTGAACTCACTACCTCGAGCTCAGAGTCATGCTCTACAGAGCCAGCCGGGTGCCTACTTATGGACTTTTAAAGTTTAGCTTTGGTTTTGTTTTCCTAAGACTGTGAAGTCCTTGAAGGCAAATCTTGAGGCTTATGTTTCCCAGAGCACTTAATGACCCTGATCCCTGAACAGCTAATCAATGGTTATTGGTTGGTAGCAGCCAGTCAATCTACTAAAGCAGGGGAGCGGGCTGGCCAGCAGCAAAAGAGCCGCCTCCAACAGCTTGTTTTTATCAGCGGGCTAGGACTCTACTTTGTAGATTCTTTGGGTTTTCCCAGAGTCCATGGGTGATCTTGGAGAACACATCCTAGGGCTAATTGAAATCATGAGGGAGAGGGTTGGCAAGGAGCCCTAGCTGAAAAAGGAACATTTAAGGGCCAGAAAATCACCAAGGCCATAGAGGAAGGCCATCTGCTTGCTGGCTGGCTTGGGTGGGAAACAGAAAGGCCGGGAGCTACTAACATTTCACAGTGGAATCCAGGTTAAACAATCACAAGGCGTGTGAACACGGGCAAACCACTTGACATCACTTGAGCCAGCAGAAAAATTGGATAAAAAGCAATCTTTGGCAAGGCAGCCAAGGCCGCGCTGAAACAGCTTCCCCAAACACCACCTCTTTCCGCCAAAGCAAGCTTCTATTTATTGGTGGCTCAGAATACAAAGCTCATCTCCCAAAACTAAATATTAAGTGCACGGTGGGAGTTGCTAGGGGCTGCCACCTTGTGGTTCAAATTAAAACTACTTAGCAAGACTGAAATAGGTGGCTACCAGCACAAAACCACTCGAAGATTTTAAACATTTTTGGTCTTTTTAAAAAAGTTTAGAGAATCCCAAGCAGGCTCTGCACCACCAGCACAGAGCCTGACACGGGGCTCAAACCTACCAACTGTGGGATCGTGACCTGAGCCAAAATCAAGAGTTGGACACTTAACTGACTGAGCCACCCAGGAACCCCCACCTTCAGGATTTTAAGAATCTCATTTGGCTGATTGTCCAAATCTACATGCTTGGCCCGTGGCATCCCATAAATGACTTCCAAGTCCCCATGCCCCCTTAAGGTCCACTATTAGTTACCAGTTTTGCCGACTGAAAAACCTTACCTTGGAGGGCATGTCCAGAGTTGCTAGTTGGCCCAGAGCTGCTGCCTCAAAGACTTGGACGCGAAGTCTGTAATCGTCAGTCGTGGTTCCATCTGCAAGCCAAAGCCGGCACCTCACCCAGCACACCTGTCTGCAGGGTCGTGACCTTGAACTCTCACTGGCTGCACCTTCACGGGCCCTTCCCGACACCAAGCCAGCCATATCGCAGGACCAGACATGGTCCCTCAAAGCCCTCTGGTACCTTTGCCAAGAAGGCACTTGGCCCCATTGAGGAACATCACCGCTCTTATCCACTTACTCATGTCATATGCAGGGTCACCCCTTTCAAAAGCTCCAGGAAGACTGGAGTGTTTCCTCCATTTGAAAGAGCCCTGGGATAGCAAGAACTTCAGTGCGGTTACTCGTATTACATAAAGACAAAACCCCCCAGGGTCTTCACACGGCTGGCCATCTTCAGAGGACTATGCAACTCCTGATGTGCATACACCCTGAGCCTCAAGGCCAAGATTCGTTTATTCGAGGGCTAACAAAACAGCAACCTTCTTGCCACGCAGAGTGGCACCTGCATGGCCCACCTAGTGAAGATGCCAACTTTTCAACTACTACCCCCCCACCCCAAACGGTAACCATGCTGGATGGGACTCAAGAGGGGAGCACACACTGAACAGAAGGCCCATGTCCCAGCCAAGCACCACAGCTCTAAGAGCGACACATGATGCCACTCCGGATAAGGACAACTCCTTAAACCAATCCAGTCTTGCCCAGTTTACATTTCGATCCTTAGATCATTCCTGGTCAGGCCACATAATGCAAACCAAACAGGACACACAAGATTGTTTTCTGGCTACAGGTTTATTCAACACAAAAGGATCTCCAATTTTACTGAGGTGGCTGACCACGTCCACGACCAAATCCTCCTCTCTGCAAGAGAAAACACAGGACATCAGCATTAGCAGTACGCCAGACAGGCCTCATTATCAAATGTAAGGGCTCCAGAGTTCAGGCCCTAAGTCCCAGCCCTGCTCTTTACTGGCTACCAGGCCGCTTCCTAGGCCTGTTTCCACATCTGTAAAATGGGAATACGGACACCCACTCAAGAGTGCGTTCCCGTATCACACACACAGTAGCAACCCCCACACGGACAGCGTTGCCCTAACAGTGATATGGCAGCACCTGCGCTGAGCACTTTATCTAGATTAATCTCACAAGTACGTGACACAGCTAAAACCATCATCTCTACCTTAAGGATGAGTAAACTGAGGCATGGAGGGGATGCGCCCAATAATGTCACACCATCTAAAGGAAGATGAAGGACCGGATTCCACACCATTTTGGTCCCAGAGCTCACTCAATCTCCAGTTTGTAGTTCTTAGCCTTAAGTTTTAGTTCATGAAACTACTTAAGGGAGTTAGAATTATGATGCTCATCGATGAAGAAACTGCTATGCCACATGTAGTACTGACTGGTGGGGGGGGGGTCTCGTTTCAGTACTTTACAGATTTATGGAAGTTTGTATGCTGTATCTTAATGTAAAAACTTGGTTCATATATTTTTGGGAGGGGGTGGGGGGTACACTGCAACAAGGGTTGGACCCACGACACTATGCCATATCCCCAGAACGTGCAGCCCCGCAGGGCAGAGGCCGGAATAATGACTGCCTATAGAGAGCAAACGGGCGGATACTCACAAACTGGAATTCAGTTGCTGACCCAGCCCCAGCCTCAGCTTTCTTGTCCGCACCAGCTGGAAAAAGAAACAACAACTTAGAATTGTCAGGATGTGAGCTACTACAGACTGAGGGAAGACCAGTCTTCCGGCCTAATCCCGCAGGTAAAGCCATGCCAGCAAATGTACACCATGAAGGACACGTAAAGTACACCCAATGGTGGGAAACACTTCTGCCCCGCCTTCTGTGGCAGCCTTCCTGAAGTCATCCTTCAAAACTCACAGCCCCAACTATCACCTCCTCCAGGAAGGCTGCCCAGACCACAAAGTCTGAATTATGTGCCCTTCATATAGGCCCAAGAAGACCCCCCCACTTACGTGCTTCAGATCAGCACCTAGTTTACACAGGGAGCTCAATACAGAACGAAGAGATACACTGAACATAAAAAGGCTCACATAAAGAAAAAGTAACTTCATTACGAGTATGGTAAAGAACACAGAAAAGATCCAGTGCCGCCCTGTCCTGTATGGTAGCCACTGGTCCAAGCTGAAATGTGTGCAAAACACATCAGACTTCAAGGCTTTAAGAGGGTGCAGGGGCAACTGGGTAGCTCAGTTGGCTAAACGTCTGACTTTAGCTCAGATCATGATCTCACTGTTTGTGAGTTCGAGCCCCACTTCGGGCACTGTGCTGACAGCACAGAGCCTGCAGGCTGCTTCAGGTTCTGTCTCCTTCTCTCTAAGCCCCCCACCCCTTCAAAAATAAACATAAAAGTTTCTTTTTTTTAGGTGCAAAACATTAATGTTTATGCAGATTACATGTTAAAATAACATTTTTCTTGAAGTTTTAGTTTGAGAGCAAGAGAGAATCCCAAGCAGGTGCCATGCTGTTAGCACTGAGCCCAATGCAGGCCTCAATCTCATGAACCATGAGATCATTACCTGAGCCGAAACCAAGAGTCGGACGCTTAACTGAGCCACCCAGGCGCCCCTAAAACATTTTTAAATACACTGGATTTGGGGCACGTGGCTGGCTCAATGAGGAGAGCACGCAACTCAATCTCAGGGCCGTAGGTTCGAACCCCACATTGGCCATAGAGATTATTTAAAAAATAAATAAAATCTTGCTCTTCTCCCCTCACTCCCCCGCCCCCTTGACAAGCAAGCTACCATGTCCCCAACACTGTACCTTTGTTCATGCTGCTCTCACCTGAAATGCTCATTCCCACTCAACTTGGGGCTCAGACCCAGCCTCACACCCTCTGGAGAACTACTCCTGGATTCCCCATGTGATGTGACTTCTAATAAGAGCAACCATTAACTTTCTCTGAACTGGGGGCTGGAGAAATTCTTTCTTACTATCCAGTAACATATTCAGGTCACGTGCGCATGTCTATTTCACATCTGAGGAATCAGGAACCATGACAAGAGGCAGGTACAGTGGAAGAAGTTAATGAAAACTCCCCTTTTTCCCTTGCTTTCATATTAGAATGAACTCTTCTCAACAAAGATACTGACTCTTTAAAGCCCAAAGCCCCACTGTGGCCCCCACAGCTATGAGACCTGCATCTTCGTCTGACTCTCCTGCTGTCTCCTGTGCTTTAGACAAGCCAGGTGGCCTTCATGTTCACCACCCAGAGAGCTACTGGCTGACTTCCACCTCCTTCAGATGGCTGCTTCAATCTCGCTTCTGTGACTTTCCCTGAAACCCTGTTGAAAGAAAACTGCACCATCTACCCCCCCTGCTTTTCCCCCTGTGGCACCCACACCAGGGCAGGTCATATGCCCATTTTTGCTTACCAGCTTCCTACTACTAAAATGCAATTTCAACGAGAAGGACACTTTATCTGTTACATACACTACTGTGTCTCCAGCTTCTAGAACACACACGTCACAGACAGTATATACATTGGTTGAATAGACAGCCGTTATTCCAAGTCAATGCAAGTGCCTATTATTTAAAATCAAGGTTTAGAGCTATTTCTGCATTAAGAAAAAAACAAACACAACTCGATTTGGCCCTGCCTGCATGGCGCTTCCAACACAGGAGCACAACCACAGACTAACGTGCTTGCTTTCTTGGAAGTTTTCCGTTTTGTTCTAGTTAAGGTCTTCAACTAAAGTCCTCTCTGTGTCCCCAGTGAAGAGGGCTTTTCTCCTAATCCCATCCATCAAATCCCTGCACAAGGCAAGCAACATAAAGGACTCTAGATAAAGGTGACCCAGAGACTGAAACCAAGCGCCTTTCCCAGTCACCTTGGCATTTTCACAGGATGAGCCCCAGCCAAGGTGACTGTGAACCCAAAGATCCCACCCCCACCCCCGATCCAGATGATGCATTACTCACGGGGCACAGCGCTTCGTCTGTAGGTGTCTCTGTCAGCTTCCCCTCGCGTGAGCCTGGCGGGTCGCTCTCCCTCCAGACCTATACAAATTAAACCACACGGTGAGCGCAGGGCAATGTGGGAGCTCTGCTCCCTCCAGGCCAAGGAACGTGAAATTGCTCTCCTGTTCTCACTGGCAACGACTTAGTTACGATAAGTAAAAGGGCACAGAACTCTTTGCAGAACTATGGGCCAGAAGTTCTGTCATCACGGACACTGGCTCCTCAAATGTGACGGAGAACACTCACAATTAAAATGCCGCCCATCTGCAGAAGTATTGCTTTCTTCTATCACATTTCTCAACAGCTACACGTTTTCCAATTACTTGGCAAATTAAGCAATCTGACCAATCCTACAAGTATCTGAATGACTAAAATTTTATTTTTTTTAACGTCTTGGGTTTTTTTCTTTAAACGTTTATTTATTTTCGAGAAACAGAGCATGAGTAAGGGAGGGGCAGAGAGAGAGAGGGAGACACAGAATTTGAAGCAGGCTCCAGGCTGAGCTGCCAGCACAGAACTTGATGAGGGGCTCAAACCCACAAACTATAAGATCACGACCTGAGCTGAAGTCAGACGCTTAACTGACTGAGCCACCCAGGCGTCCCTGAATGGCCAAAATTTTGAACTTGACCCATCTCTGAGGTGGGAAAATCTCCTGTGCAAATGGGAAAGGAGGTGCTGAAGGCCCCACCTCCAACAGTCAGCATATAGAGGCCACCAAGAACCCTTCTGTCCTCAGGCTTTTCCATATCCCTCACTAGGCTGTGGGATATATATTAAGGCAGATTTACTTATTTCAGAGCTTCTTTATTTTGAGAGAGATTGGGGGGATGGGGGGAATCCCAAGCAGGCTCTGTACCAACAGCCCTGAGCTGGATGCAGGGCATGAACTCATAAACTGCAAGCTCATGACCTGAGCCACCCAGATGCCCCCAGGCATTTAAAAGGTACTTTTAAAACATCCTCCAAGGGGCGCCTGGGTGGCTTAGTCGGTTAAGCGTCTGACTTTCGCTTAGGTCATGATGTCGCGGTTCGTGGGCTCAAGACCCGCGTTGGGCTCTGTGTTGACTGCCAGCTCAGAGCCTGGAGCCTGTTTCAGTCTGTGACTCCCTCTCTCTCTGACCCTCCCTTGCTCTCGCCGTCTTTCTCTCTCCTAGAAATAAACATAACATTAAAAAAAAATCTTCCAAAACATTGGAAATTAATCTCATAGTCTCTCTACCCAGTTACTCCAGAACTTTACTTAGAATCCATACAATTAGAATACAGACTATAATTTATCTTGAACATGTCTGAACTGCAGAGGTCTACTCCAATACAATTTTGGTAAAGAAGAACATAATACAAAGACACCCCTAACCTCCATATTGTTCCAAGGGTCAACTGTATTTTTTTTTTTTAAGTACAAGAAATAAGACTGAATCCGTAGCGAGTGGTTAAAATGCATGCCAGGCCTCATTTTATGCCCACTAAGTCAGAATCTGTGGGGCACAGACTGGTTTTTTTCCTGGGGTTTCCAACACACAGTAGAGAACCTTTGCACCTGAGCACCAGGATCCCCTAGGGAGCAGTCATAAAATCTACGGATTCCTGAAGGCTATGACGTCCCTCACCAGAGGAACCAGGACACGCCGTTGATGATCTGGTTTTGGGACTCTGCACCTTGTTACCCAAGCCCACAAACTGCTTCTTCTACACAGTTCCCACAACAAGTTCTTCCACAACCCAAGGAAATAAAACCGTCACCTTGACAAAATGCGACAGGGATCCCCAGCCACAAGGTAAGTCACCAGCCCTCTCACAGCACATCCTTCCTTTTTCACGCAATGATTATGCATTCAACTTTTGATTATTTTTAATCAAATAAATGAAAGCCCGACGCAGGGCTCACACTTGGGAACGGTGAGACAAGTCAGAAGCTAACCGACTGAGCCACCCAGGCGCCCCTTGATTATTTTTGCTCCCGCTGCCAAGGACCTCTATAAAACTCTCCATTTCTTTCACATGTGGTAAACAGCTTTGTTCGGGACTTCTTGGAGACATGCATGACCTCGGTCCTGGAAAAGCTATTCTGTGCTCTACCACAGGTGCCTGGCCACAGACTAGTGTTTAATGCCACCCCCGGGGGCCAGCCCAAAGACCTGGCATGATTGCGGTTCCATTACAAGTCCCACACCGGAGGACAAAGGGTCCAAGACTTGGCCCCAAGTGCAGCGGACACCAACGGTGTATCCGAAGAGCCCTCCTGTCCTTTCACATCTACCCTCCCCCAAGCAAGAGCGAGCCCTCACATGGGCAACACACCTTTGGGTCGCGGCCTGCCTGTCTCCGGACGGCTGCGGCGCAGGGTGGCGGGCACGATCTCAGGGGGCAGGTGCAGGTAATCTCGGAGATACTGGATGCCCTCGTTGGTCAGGTACCAATAGAAGTGTCTCCAGGCAAACTGTTCCTTGACGTAGCCTCGTGATTTGAGAGACTGTAAAGCAGAAAGCGGTGGTCACGACATGGCGAGAGCCCTGAATCTAGAAACTCGGTGCAAACAGAAGCTAGATCACGCAGACGAGCTTTCACGATGTATCTATACCTCAGGGCCCTTCGAGGCAGCAAGCAGCTCTGGCACGGCTGTCCTGGCCTCTCCTGGGAATCTGACTCCAACATTTAGTGGAACATCCCTCCATCTGCACCCCACTCCAGCAGCCCCCAGGCTACCTGCATGGCTTTCATGACGTGCAGATTGGGCACATTCTTGTCGGCCAGCTCGGGGTGTTTCGGCATGTGGACGTCCTTCTTGGCCACCATCACCCCCTCCTTGAAAAGGAGTTCATAAATGGCAATTCGGTTCTTCTTGGGCATCAACATCTGGAGGGAAGTGAACCATCAAGAGTCTTTCTGAGCAAAAGAGGCGGAGTCCAGCAACCAAGTTCATGACCCCAAAATTACCGTCCAAAATGGGTTGAGATCTCAAACCACGCGGCTGAAAACATGCAGGAAAGAGCACTTCAAACCCTCAAAACTGAAAACCCGCCAGCTGCCCTCCTCCACCTGCCAAAAACACTCGAGGAAAAAGTGGCTGTTTGACGTTTGAGCAAAATAGGTGTGGGGTTACTCTTCGCGCCGGACTTCATTCTCACACCCACGGAAGTACAACGGGGGGGGGGGGGGGGG
>NW_024080832.1:779470-783431 GCF_003009895.1 Hyaena hyaena | reverse complement strand
GGGGCACTGTACCTAGCGTGGAACGGCGAGGCATGCTTTCAGGGCCGCAGGACGCCAAATCGAAGGGCCAAGGCCTTCGCACCCTCACCTCCTATCACTCTTCCACCGACCTAGAGCTGCAGCACCAGGCAAGCAGGCAGCCCCAAGGGATTCCGGATCGAAACAAAAGCGGGCAAGCGGGGCACAGAGTCCTCGAACTGGCCAGAAAAGTCGCCGCGACACAAGGGCTTCCATCCTCCCCTCCTCGGCCTCCGCAAACAGGGTCCCAATCTTCTACCAGCGCCCCACTAACCCGCCGAAAGGCGCCCCCGGCCCCTCTCACTACTCAGAAATAAGCGCGCGGGGAGCGGGAGAGGAGTCCCTCCGCCCCGACTCGGGGGAGGAGCGGCGACTACGACAACTGGATGGCCAGGATGGAGACCGATGGAACCCACACCACGGAGCAGCTCACCTCAGCGGCTGCTACGTCCGGTCCCGGGGCTGGAAAGGAAGGGGCATGCGCGGCGAGCCGTCTCTTCCGGGCTGGCGTGCTCCACCCTCTGCGAGGACCCGCGGGCTGCCTGGGGTGGCCTCGGCGGTGCCTGAGGGACTGGTGTTTCTGTGTCGCTGGGTCGCTGGAAACCCGACCGCCCAGGGGACACACGCGAGTGGGAGCTGCCGCTGGAGCTTTGAGCCTGCGTCTTCTATCGGAAAATGACCCCTCTTAAGCTTGCGCAGACCCTTCAGAAACACGACAGTTCTTATTGTTAATATGCCACCGATAATTACTTCTTTTATTTTTTTTTAACGTTTATTTATTTTTAGACAGAGCATGAGCTGGGGAGGGACAGAGAGAGAGAGAGAGAGAGAGAGAGAGAGTCGGAAGCAGGCTCCAGGCTGTCAGCACAGAGCCCGATGCGGGGCTCGAACCCACGAACCGTGAGATCATGACCTGAGCCGAAGTCGGACACAACCGACTGAGCCACCCAGGCGCCCTGATAATTTAACTTCTTATTTTGGAAGTAATACGTGTTCTTTGAGCAAGGAACGAACATACAAGAAAAACATTAACGTTAATAGAAGAATACAAACAGAATCCCATAGGCTAAAGATAATGACTATTGATATTTTGGTGCATGTGCTTCCATAGTTAAACGCACCCAAGCAAATATATATCCACGTATTTAACAAAAATGAGATGTCTTGTATGTACATTATGTAAGATGTGATGGTGACCTCTGTTTTTCTGCTTACCATCACATCATCAATCTCTTCATGTTAAAAGCTACAGTTGTGATGAGGGGAGTCCACTGGAGGAGTGTTTAATCAACAGTCTATGACTGGATATGGGTTTTTTGGTTTGGTTTGGTTTGTTTGTTTTTCTGAGAGAGAGGGTGCAAGGGAGCAAGGAGCAGAGAGAGACAGAGAGGTGGGGCTCACCCGGGGCTTGTGTTTTACTCGAAGGTAAGTGGGAACCCTGCTCACCCGAAGTGGGGCTCAAGCTCACCTAATATGGGCCTCAAACTCATGAACTGTGAGATCATGACCTGAGCCGAAGTCAGATGCTTAACAACTGAGCCACCCAGGTGTCCAGGGATTTTTTTTTTCCTTTAAAATTATCTATTTTTTTAAATTTTTTTAAATGTTTTATTTATTTCTGAGAGAGAGAGAGGCAGCGTGAGCAGGGAAGGGTCAGAGAGAGAGGGAGACACAGAATCGGAAGCAGGCTCCAAGCTCTGAGCTAGCTGTCAGTACAGAGCCCGATGCGGGGTTCGAACCCACGAGTCGCGGGATCATGACCTGAGCCGAAGTCGGACGCCCAACCGACTGAGCCACCCAGCTGCCCTAAATTTATCTATTTATTTTGAGATAGAGAGAAAAGAACAATTTGGGGAGTGGCAGAGAAAGTGGGAGACAGAAGATCCAAAGCAGGCTCTGTGCTAACGGCTGAGAGCCCAACACAGGGCTTGAACTCATGAGCCGCAAGATCATGACCTTAGCTGACGTTAGCCGCTTACCGACTGAACCACCCAGGCACCCCTGGATATGTATTTTTAAAATCTTTCACTCTTATAAGTAATAACACCACACACATATTTGCACCATTGTCCAATGTTTTCGTTAGGATAAATTCCTGGAAGTGTAATTGTTGAGAAATAAAGCACACATTTTTTTAATTTTAATTTTTTGATGTTTGCTTATTTTTGAGGAAGAGAGATAGAGTGTGAGTGGGGGAAGAGCAGAGAAAGACAGAGACAGAATCCGAAACAGGCTCCAGGATCTGAGCTATCAGCACAGAGCCCAACGTGGGGCTCAAACTCAGGACCTGCAAGATCATGACCCAAGCCGAAGTCGGATGCTTAACTGCCTGAGCCATCCAGGTGCCCCTAAAGCACACATTTTTAAAAAATATTTATTTATTTGAGAGAGAGCGAGCGGGGGAGGGTAGTGAGAGAGAGAGGGAGAGAGAGAATCCCAAGCTAACAGCACAGAGCCTGAAGAGGATCTCCATCTCACAAACCACGAGATCATGACCTGAGCTGAAATCAAGAGTGCCATGGTTAACCGGCTGAACCACCCAGGCACACCAACAAAGCACATTTTATGTTTTTGACACATTCTGCACTGACTTTCAGGAAGGCATTATCAATTTCATTCTAGCCAGCAGTTATTAACAAGACTCACTTTCCCATTAACCCTGCTGGGATTGGATAATATTGTTATTCATTTTTGTCAGTATGATAGATAAGAAATATTAATTTCTTTTAATTCATCTTTATTGATTACTTCTGTGGTTAAACAGTTTTCTTGTTAGACATTTGTGTTCCTTCTTTTACAAATTGTTCATTTCCATGATCAGTTTTCCTATTGAAAGTTTTTTTTCTATTGATTTGAAATCACTCTTTACATATGAAAGCTAGTAATCATTTGTCACATACTTTTTCAAGAATTTCTCCCATCTTTTCATTTGTCTTGATTTTCATGGTATTTGGAAGTAGAAGTTTTTCTTTCAAGGTTTTTTTTTTTTTAATGTTTTATTTATTTCTAGGAGAGAGAAAGAGAGCGTGAGCAGGGGAGGGTCAGAGAGAGAGGGAGTCACAGACTGAAACAGGCTCCAGGCTCTGAGCTGGCAGTCAGCACAGAGCCCAACGTGGGGCTCGAACCCACGAACCGCAAGATCATGACCTAAGTGAAAGTCGGACGCTTAACCGACTAAGCCACCCAGGCGCCCCAGAAGTTTCATATTTCTTTATATCCAAATCTTTATGGTTTTCAGACTTTGGTACAATGGTTAAAACAACACTCAACATCTAATGATTATATAAATATTCACCTCGTTTCTTCAAGTATTTCTGTGTGGACTTATTACCTAAAAATAAATATTTGTCACTTTTGCAAGATGGAAAGAATTTTGGAGATTGGTTGCACAATAATGTGAATTACTTAACACTACTGAACTGTACACTTAAAAATGGGTGAGAGAGTAAATTTTATATTATGTATATTTTACCACAACTTGAAAAAATAAGTATTCATAACATGTTTACAGAAATTTTTTAATTTGGGGGGCACCTGGGTGGTTCAGTCGATTAAGCATCCAACTTCGGTTTAGGTCATGATCTCACGGCTCGTGAGTTTGAGCCCTTTGCTGGGCTCTCTGCTGCCAGCTCAGAGCCTAGAACCTGCTTCAGATTCTGTGTCTCCCTCTCCTTCCACCCCTCCCCTGCTCCCGCTCTGTATCTTTCTCTCTCTCAAACAGAAATAAACATTTGAAAAAATTTTTCAATATTTTTAATTTTTGCTTTTTTTAAAAATGTTTGTTTTTGAGAGAGAGCATGAGTGGGGGAGGGGCAGAAAGAGAGGATACAAAGCAGGGCTCTGTACTGACAGCGGAGAGCCTGATGCAGGGCTCGAAATTCACAAGCCGTAAGATCATGACCTGTTCCAAAGTCGGACTGAGCCACCCAGGTGCCCCTGAAAT